>NC_049983.1:24081709-24087541 GCF_000003815.2 Branchiostoma floridae | reverse complement strand
CTAGGAATTTCTCCATACCCTTCTGGCATCGCATAGCACCCACTATATCCACTCGTGCTCGTAAGACACCCTCAACCCATCAATGTCCTAAACACGAAGAAAACAAAAGTGTAGTGGCACAAGAGAATACTTATCGTTATGTTGGTAGCTGTTGAAGAACGGCTCGATGTTAGCCCTATCGTTACTGATGTTTTCTTAACCATACAACGTTGCAGTTACGTGTACTATAAGTAGTCCAATTAGAACCAAAAGTCACACCAACCCGTTTCTCCGGTAGGTTTGTCCTGGACAGGTCAGCAGATTTTGTTGGATGGAAAATCAGACCGTCTGACTCGAGCTCCTCACCGTGGGTGCGGTCAGACTCGCCTGGCCCGCCTCATTAGCGTCTGGGTTCTGAGCTGACGTCACTTGGAGCGTGCGCAGTGTGCGGTTTGCGACGTGACAAATTCAGTTCGTCTTGAAAAGAAAACAACAAAAACACTCTGTGGGTTGATTGGTTCGCTCTAATAGAATTTAGTTTGGGTAGAATGGATAATCAACTGATGTATATTGCAGCTCATGTAAAAGCTCGAAAAACGTTCACTCATTTAGTTAATAATCCTGGAACTCTCTTTGATTTTGGAAGGGACAAAATAAATACTTTTTGGAAACAAGTGCTCTTAAAACACAGCTACAAAATTCGGCGGTCTACACCGTTCTACCTAAAAAGGTATGTATTCTATTTTAGAGCCTAACACTACCAAAAAAATTGAATTTTTGAATTCAACTTTTATTCATCTGGTGTTTATGGACATTTATGGTGTCGTTATAAAGCAGCTAAAAAGCCATCAATAGCTGTTCTAACGTTGGAGAGGGGCGTCGGCTTGATGGAACAGGTGATAAGCACTCCGGAGTGGTGTCATGCATGGTTGGAGTTTGCCGGCAAACGCCTGAAGGACTCCTCCCGGAGTGCTTATGTAAGGTCCTCGGGAAGAACTGCCTTGACTGCCGAACAGCTTGTCTGCCGGCCCTGGCTGAACATCCGGTTCCCAGGGCATCAACCCATCAAAAAAATGATCAATGTTCTCAAGCCATCCATAATACCAGTTCAAATCTAGTATTAGCGGATAAAGATCGGACACCTGATTTCAGTCGTTCTATACCGTCAATACTTTATCCGACACATCGCGTTACATGTCATTGGACAGCTTGATTATTCAGCACTGTTTACAATGGCATACCGTATGACGCACTCGCAATGGTCAGCTCGGGCGTTTTACCTTTGAATGTAAAGTAAAACAAATTAAGAAGAAGAAGAACTCGCAATGGTCTGGTTTATCATGTTTGAATGTAAGATCACGACAAATATGATATCATTGTAAAAGATAATAAGCTTTCAATGATACAAATACTATACATTGATAAGATATGATTGATAAGATTCATGTTTCCCAACTTTTTGTGCATTCGCAGACATATGAAGTCACTCGAATCAAGTACACCTTTCTTGCTTATGTTATGCTCTAGTAAGCGAAGAAGGGTATATTTTGCGTGTGCTTTGCGTGCTGTGTACGCATGCGCATGTGTTTGAACAGCATAACTCGACAAGCTTTTTGATATCTGGTAGGTAGATAGGGGTCAGGAGAATGAAGTTTAAGTTCGATTGTGGTCACTCGCTGATTTCTCAGGTACTGCAGCTAAACTTCCACCATTGATATCTCGTCTTCTGGACATGCTGCTGTCGGGATTTTTGAGTGGGTAGAAGGCTCTTGGGGCAGAGGGTATTGCTATGAGTTTGAGACCCGTAGCGTCCTTTTTTTACGTTTAGTGGAGAATAACGCAAGAACGTTAGATAGTTAGGTAGACAGTTTAAATGATGATGAAAATAGTAATATAAGTATAATGCAAATTAACAGCTAATTTGCATTATCAATGAGGAAAGTTTAATCCTCTGCATTCCATGATAGGAATCTTAAACTAAACTTGCCACATATTTAACTGAGATAGAGAGGAATGCCTATAGATATCGATTATGCCAATAAAGACTTCATCTGCATAATTAATGAGAAAATGCTATAATTACATAGTAATTTCATGCCCACTAAAAATTCATCAGATCAGGTTGGGAGATCATAGGATATTAAAGTTTAAGAAAATGTGTACTATTAAGTAAATTGCACACAAGCGTGTCTAAACATGTTTTATTTCATTAAAAAGAAATAAACAAGTAATAAATAATACAAGCAAACTCCACATTACATTAATTTCGCGTCATTCGTGTTTTTTAAAATTGATACTCCTTATGGTGGTTCTCTTTGTTAGATTGTTAACTTGTCATGAATAGGAAAAATCTTTATTGCACCGCAATTGTACAGGTATGGCAACAACTATTACAAAGACTACAAAATAGAGGTATAGAATAAAGCTTAACATCCTAGTTAATACAACAATAAGTGCTGACATAATTCTTTGGTATAGTGTTACAATGGAGTAGGCTTATCAGTACTTTCTGTATTCTTTCTAATAACAAAGACGCCCTTTATATATTTGCCTATTTTTGCATTATGGGAGTTGTGACATCTAAAGATATACACAAATATGTCTGTAGCATCGAGTGTCTTAAAATCTAATGTACATGATTCGAAAAATGTGAGTAAATCATTACGTAAAATAGCGCATGTAGAACATCACATTATGAAGTGAAATTCATCTTCAACATGCTTTGGACAGAATGGATAGAACCTTTGGCTGTTACAACGGGATGTTTACATATTTCAGCCTATCATGTCATCATTGATTAATCTTACAAAGAAACTTGAAACAAGATTAATCATGTAGACATTCTCGTTATGATGAAATTTGAAGAAAAATCTATGTACAAACACGTTTTGTAAAGCTTTGTGAAGTGTATATTTACATGGAAGTGTTGGCAAAGTTGTAAAAAAAATGTCCACATTTCGGACAACAAAGCTGACTTCTACTAGAGAGTATTTAACCTCCTTGCTTCTACAGACACCAGAAATCTTTATTTTTGACAGCCAAACTGACGATCATCATTTGCTGCTCTCCGATCGTCATTTCAATAGATGACATGAGAATCAGCAGAATTTGCCTGTTTACCACAATCATTGTAAATGACTGACGAGGTTTCAAATACAGCTTCCTCCTTGTCATTCTTATGTATAAACTGGGAAGAAGCATATGATGCTGCCTCAACTTCATTACCAGACTCAAAGTTATCGCAAGAAGGGGTATATACTACTGTACCATTATCATCATTCACATCATGTCCGTGGATAATATGAGAAACTGCAGATTCAGACCGTTTTCTGTTCATCCTTATATTTGCCTGGCGAGACATTACTTATTGCATCGACTTTGTCATGCCCATAGACAAACTGTGAGAAAATACCCAATTCTGTCTCATCCTCACCACCGATCACACCCTTAAACCCATGAGTAGGAACTACCTCCTCACACTCACACTCATACTGATTGAGGGCCTCACACTCATACTGATTGAGGGCCTGAGAAGCATCAGCCACAGCTCCTCCAAAATAAACTGTTTCTTCTGTTTCTTTTATTTACATGGAGGTCTTGCCAATTCTGAAATATTTACATGATATGATAAAATCTAACATTTACTGATAAAAGATATTATTACTATTCGAAGAATAACCAAGGAGCATCATCTTCACTTCCGTTGATGATATCAAAAGCAGTAGATTGTGCTTGTTCTCCGTTATTATGGATAATTATCACCAAACTCATGGCTAAACCGATAAGGGGTAGATACTGCCATATCATCATCATTGTCATTTCCATAAATGATATGAGAGACAGAAGATTTCGCCTGTTTACCATCATTGCTGTAGATGGCTGGCGAGGCAATAGACATTGCTTCGCCATTGTCATTTCCATAGACAAACTGAGATGAAGTTAACTCATCATCGCCATACACACGGTTAAACTCAGGAGAAGATACAGCCTCCCCATCATACACACGGTTAAACTCAGGAGAAGATACAACCTCCCCATCATACACACGGTTAAACTCAGGAGAAGATACAGCCTCTCCATCATACACACGGTTAAACTCAGGAGAAGATACAGCCTCTCCATCATACACACGGTTGAACTCAGGAGAAGATACAGCCTCTCCATCATACACACGGTTAAACTCAGGAGAAGATACAACCTCCCCATCATACACACGGTTAAACTCAGGAGAAGATACAGCCTCCCCATCATACACACGGTTAAACTAAGGAGAAGATACAGCCTCCCCATCATACACACGGTTAAACTCAGGAGAAGATACAGCCTCTCCATCATACACACGGTTAAACTCGGGAGAAGATACAGCCTCCCCATCATACACACGGTTAAACTCAGAAGATACAGCCTCCCCATCACACACACGGTTAAACTCAGGAGAAGATACAGCCTCCCCATCATACACACGGTTAAATTCAGGAGAGAATACAGCCTCCCCATCATACACACGGTTAAACGCAGGAGAAGATACAGCCTCCCCATCATACACACGGTTAAGCTCAGGAGAAGATACATCCTCCCCACCATACACACGGTTAAGCTCAGGAGAAGATACATCCTCCCCACCATACACACGGTTAAGCTCAGGAGAGGATACAGCCTCCCCATCACACACACGGTTAAGCTCAGGAGAAGATACAGTCTCCCCACTGCCATACTGATTTATAGCCTGAGAGGCACCAGCTAATGTTTCCTCATAACCCGTGTCATACACGTGCTGATCATCTTCAACATCAGGCACTGTCTCCTCGTCATTATTCTCATATGTAAATGGCTCGTGAACTATCACTGCCTGGGCTGCACAATCTGATTCATTTCGACTTCCTGCTTTTGGGGATTCAGCCTCTTCAGAGGGAGAACTTGCTACCTTGTAAGCTTTCTGGATTGTACCTGTTTCTCTCTCATTGTAATTTAATGTTATGTTAACTTGTTCGTTTGTATCAGCTTCATCACTATTCTCATATATGATATCCTGGTCGTTTTTACCTGTACCTGTGGGGCAGTCGGTGTTACCAAGGGTTGGCGATGTACCCCCCAAGTGCCCCTTGGGTGCAGGGGCCAAAGGGGACTTTTGGGTCCTACGTTGAAACAAAACTAAAGCAGCGCCAAATATAATCAGGATTGCGAAAAATGTACTTAAGCCAACTGACAGGGAGAAGACCACCGGATTAACATTTCTTCCTGTCGTGCCGGGTGGCAAGGATGCTGACGAAGTAAGTTTGGGGGAAGGTGAAGACGGGCCTTTGATGTCAACACTTAGTGTGGCAGATGCAGATCCAACTGGGGTCGCTACAATGCAGCTGTACAGACCAGCATCTGCCACAGTAACCTCTGTTATGGTAATGGTAAATGTTGCACCATTCACCTCTACAGTGACCCTCCCATTTGACTCGTCAGCGGTTGTGTTGTGGCCAGATGGGAGAATGACCGTAAAGTTCGGTGAGTGGATTCCTGAAGCTTCACAGACCAAACGTAGATTGTCCCCCCAAACTGATGTGTTATTCTTGACCTTCTGAAACCTCAAAGTGATTGGGTCTTCAGACAGCGTGGAAAATATAAGGCTTGTGAATGCAGATCTATTTGCACTGCTAAGTCGTGTTGGTGATGATATGGCTGATGGCATTTGCCTATCAGCGGACAATGTGTAAGGTGCGGAGCCGGTAGGGCTTGTTGAGGTAAGTACTGAGCCTGTAGCAACAGGGGCGTCTGTACTGCTAAAGTGTGTAGAGTGTTGTATACCCACAACAGACAGAGTAGAAGGTGCGAAGCCAATGGGGCTTGCTGGGGCAATTGTTG
>NC_049983.1:24055376-24079784 GCF_000003815.2 Branchiostoma floridae | reverse complement strand
GTTTGAAGGACACATCCTCCGTAAAAGTAGTCAATGTGTTTACGGTGTTGTCAAGGTGCTTGATGCCACATTAAAGACAGACGAGCCAAATGCCAGACTAATCAATAAAAATGATCTTGATTCACAGGTGCGAAGACAGAGATCCAGACAAAAACAACTTGTTCAAAGTATGAAAATCTCATATTAATAAAGAAGGTTATGGTAGCATTTGCAGATGGATTGTGTTAATGATCCAATAATTTGATTGATATATGTTTAATCATGTTTAACTTTACTCAGCAACCAGAAGAATGAATTTCCCATCTTTCACCATCAATGAATAATAGTATTTTGTAGTTATGCAAATCAGGTCCACATTTGCATAACTGACATCTACCGATATTCCTTTTTCAGCTCTCAGTCTGCGACCTCAAATTTGACAGATCGCTCAACGAATTCTGAAGAAAAGAAACGAATCTTTTTTTGCACTTTGTGTGCTTTGCTGTCTTCTCAGTCACACTTTTACGTTTTGTATGATATTCCCTTTCGGGGGGCAAAACGTTTTTATTCGCACGCTCGCATCGGTTTTGGGGTTCCCAGAACATCTCATTCCTATAATCAAATCAACATGCACAGGGGGAGAGGGATCCCAGATTTCAAAGAAAGCAAGGGTCTTTATGAGCTACAATCGGTCAGCAATAAGAAAAATAAATCAGTAGCTGTTCTAATGTTGAAAGCAGGTGTCGGCTTGATCTAACACATGTGCCGAAGCATTGGTAGACTAATCTGCCTTTTCGAAATCTTTATACAGTAGATTTATTTTGACACGTCATCTATCTCGGTGTAACTGAGGCTAAGAGGACAGATATGGAAACCGCCTATCCAGACATTTGCGAATCAAACAGCTATGAAATTCTTCAAACCCTTCTGGAACCACACAGTGCACCATATTCACACTATATCAATGCGTTCACTGTGAGACACTCAACCTAGCAATGTCCTAAACACGAAGAGAACAAAACTAGATCCCCCTCCTCCGAAGAAAGAATACTGATCGTTTGATGCAGTTATGTTGACAGATGTTGTCGGTCTGCTCGATGGCAGCCTCAAATATCTTTTTTTTTACCATACAGCGTTGCAGTTACGTGTTCTATAAGTAGTTCAATCAGAACCAAAAGTCACACCAACCGGATTCACCCGTAGATTTTTCCTGGACAAGTCAGCAGCTATTAGTTTTGGAAAATCACACCGTCTGACTCGAGATAGTAATTAAGGTGACGAAATTAGTACTTTTCGGAAACAAATGCTTTTCAAAAAAGCTGCAAAATTCGGCGGTCTACACCGTTCTACCCAAAGGGGTATGTGTTCTATTTTAGAGCCTAACACTGCCAGAAGATTGAATTGTTTATTCATCTCTCTCTCTCTCTCTCTCTCTCTCTTTCTCTTTGTCTTTCTCTTTGTCTTTCTCTCTCTCTCTCTCTCTCTCTCTCTCTCTCTCTCTCTCTCTCTCTCTCTATATATATATATATATATATATATATATATATATATATATATATATATTACTCTGAAAGCAGTAACCAATAGCTGTTCTAATGATGAAAGCAGACGTCGGCTTGATCTAACACATGTGCCGAACCATTGGTAGACTAATCTGCCTTTGTGAAATCTTTATACAGTACATTTTATTTTGACAAGTCATCTATCTCGGTATAATTTAGATTAAGAGAGAAGACAAATGGAAACGTGTTGGAGTTATGAAAATACGGATTTTCAGTCTCTTATGTAGTGTACATTGTGTCGCGTGCCAGTAGTGTTCTCTCAAGCGGCTGTTTCGACACAAACATTGGAATATTCGGACACCGCCTATACAGACATCTTCAAATAAAACATCTAGGACATTCTCCATACCCTTCTGGAATCACAGAGTGCACCAAATTCACATTATATGCGTTCACTAACAGACACTCAAACTACCAATACCCTTACCTCGAAGAGAACA
The DNA here is from genome assembly GCF_000003815.2 of Branchiostoma floridae. NCBI lineage: Eukaryota > Metazoa > Chordata > Leptocardii > Amphioxiformes > Branchiostomatidae > Branchiostoma > Branchiostoma floridae. The sequence goes on along the minus strand of NC_049983.1, from coordinate 24,077,803 downwards.
AGAATAGACCGACCCCCATGCCAAATTAATACTTATCGTGTGATCGGCTGTTGTCGGTCTGCTCATCAATGTCGGCCTTACATATCTTTTCTTAACCATATAATGTTGAAACTACGCGTAAGTAGCCCAATTAAAACCAAATGTCACACCAACCCGTTTCTTCCGTAGATTTTTCCCGGAAAAGTCATCAGGTATTGTTGGATGGAAAATCAGACCGTCTGACTCGAGCTCCTGCCGTGGGTGCGGTCAGACTCGCCTGGCCCGCCTCATTAGTGTCTGGGTTCTGAGCTGACGTCACTTGGAGCATGCGCAGTGTGTGGATTGTGACGTGACTCATTAAGCTCTTTTTGTCCATACATGGATTTAAATATTTGATTTTTGTCGCGTTTCTGTGAACATCAGTTAACAATTGTTAAACTTGGGTGCGAAGTTTTGCCATTTTTTACCAAAAGTTTATGTTTCGGCTTCCTGTGACATGGAGAAGATCTGGAAATTGGTATGGGGGTAGCTTTAGCACCAGTTTGTTCTGGAAGAGTCCATTCTTGTATCGGGTGGGGCCTTTTTAAAAAAAATCCAGGTTGATATAGAACAGTACATCTTCGCATGGGGAGGGAGATGGATTGAAATATGCTGTATGTGCTCACCTTTCTTGTTGTCCTCGGCTTGTTCTTTTATTTACCCATCACTAAACACAATTACTGTATATTTAAATACTGCACAAAGCTGACCGCAAATCAGCAAACAATCCTACAAAATATCATGCAGCTTTTGGCCGTGAAATCGTTGGTTTTGGAAGCGAACACCTGTTTGCATTGTACAGTCTTTTATTCCGCCGCAGGATTTAAACATGACAACGCAAAAAATCAAATCAAAGGGAGTTCCAGGATCAGTAGCCAGATGATGTTAACCTTTTCCGAGCTTCTGCATAAGTTACAGTGTATAACGTTAACAGTTGATCATCCATTCTACCGAAACTAGATTCTATGAGAGGAAACCAATCAACGCACAGATTGTTGTTATTTTCTTTTCAAAATAAACTTAATTAGTCACGTCTCAAATCACACACTGCGCAAAAATGACGTCAGCTCAGAACCCAGACACTAATGAGGCGGACCAGGTGTGGCCACACACCCGCGGTGAGGAGCTCTAGTCAGACGGTCTGATTTTCCATCCAACAATACCTGCTGACTTGTCCAGAACACATCTACCGGAGAAACGGGTTGGTGTACTTACACGTAGTTGCAACGGTGTATAGTTAAGAAAAGACATTGAGCATGCCGACAACAGTCGACCACGCGATAAGTATTATTTCGGGGGGGGGGGGGTCTATTCTTGTTCTCTTCGTGTTAAAGACATTGGTAGGTTGAGTGAACGCATGTATAGAGTGTGAATATGGTGCACTATGCGTTTCCCGAAGGGTGTGGAGAAGTTCATAGCTGTTTGATTCTGGAAAGGCGGTGTCAAATGTTTGCGTCGAAATAGTCGCAACACAGCTGACAAGCGACACAATGTACCCTACATACTGTAAGAGGCTGAAAATCCGTACTTCCATAGGTCCATTCATAGCTCCAAGTGTCCATCTGTCTACTCCCTTAGTCTGAATTATACCGAGATAGATGACGTGTCAAAAACAAAACCTACTGTATGAATACTTCCAAAAGGCAGATTAGTCTACCAGTGACTCGGTACATGTGTTAGATTAAGCCGACGCCTGCTTTCAACATTAGAACAGCTACTGATTACTTTTTTTATTGCCAACTGAATGCAATTTATAACGAATCTCGCTTTCTTTGAAATCTTGTATGACCACTCCCCCTGTACACATGCGAATTCTAGGGCCGCGTTGATTTGATTATGGGAAGGACATCTACTGGGAACCCCAAAACTGCTGCGAGTGGGCGAATAAAAGACGTCACTAACTCATTACATAACCCAGTGGCGTTGGAGTACCAGACACTACTTGCAAATTAAGCTAAAAGCTATCAAAAGCATATTATGAGCAAAGTCTCTAATTCCTGGGTTATCCATAATGAGACTTGACTACATGTAACGGATGTAATTTATGATACGTAACATAGACGGATACCAAAAATAATTACCTAGTACGCATGCATAATACGAAAATGCTATAGTGATGAAATCATTTAGTGGTGAATGGTGAGAATTCCATACTTATGACATGTGTAGAGTCCATTCCAAGACACCATGAGGGTTTTTAGGCGATATTTATAATTAGTCTGAATTATTTTGAATAAAAGAATATCTGAGCCACAATAATTAAATTATTTTCAAAAAATTGACTAAGAAAATACTCATTTATTTGAATTTCTTTGAATATTTTAGAAACATTTTGAAAGTAACTGTACAAAAATATCTTTATTTAGAATAATTGTGAAACCTCTCTGTGATTATTTCACATTTACAAATATTTACAAAAAATGGTAAACCTGGCCAAATGGTAAAATTAGTTTATTGCCCCCATAAAAGTAAGCCCTATTGTTGCATCTGTATATTTTTAGATTTCACTTCTGGGCACTGGTGGATCCTTTGTGGTGGGCCATTGTTGCATGGCACCCAACCATACTTTGCAAGGATGTGTGAATTGCTATCTTCCCAGCCCACCGAACCATTTACAAAAAATGGTAGAAAATGGTAGAAAATGGTAAATAATGGTAGAATGCTGTTATCATTATTTAGAAACCATTAGAAGTATCCAATTCCACACCATGAATATTTCCAAAGTTTTACAGGACCAGGGAAATATTTATAAAGTTGAAACAGTGTTAAAAATATTTCTGAAGTATCAAATGTCCTAGACATATAATTACAAAACTTTAAAATCAATTCTAAACAATGGCAACAAACATCCGCATGGTGTCTTGGAATGGACTCTAAGATATTTAAAGATGACAATCATGTGTATGCATATTTTCTTGCGGGGAATCAAAATGTGGTTTCAGCAGCCTAACACATGTCATGTCTGAAAGGAAATGTACAAGAGGCTGAACTGATGGCTGCTTATTTTTTTTATCATTTTTGAGGAAAATTGAAACGAGTGGTGGTTGTAACAGCAAATATTTATCACACTGTACAATGATTCCCTTTCCTTACAGGTAAAATGTCTTACATGGTACAGAAACTACTGGTCCTTTTGCTGGTTGGTCCCGGGTGGTCCTGGTTCCTCCAGAAGGAAACTGGACCAGCCACGCCCTGCAGCAGCAGCTGTCCATCAGACTGTGACTGCAGCGACAGAGGTCTCAACAAGGTTCCTCAGTATCTGCCTAAAAGTATCACTAGTCTTAAGTTAGGCGGCAATGCCATCACAAGCTTGTCTTCATCTGACCTTTCCAGGTACCAGGCTTTGGCATACCTAATCGCATTCCGTCAGATATCTATTGTGCAGTCAGGAGCATTTTCAAATCTTATTCACCTGGAATGTTTACACCTTAGTTCCAACCAACTAACAAGTATCCAGCCCGGTACATTCTCAAATATACCTAAACTCAAAGAATTGTTCCTGCGCCACAACCATCTATCTAGCATTCCACCTGGAGCATTCTCAAATCTACCCAGTCTTGAATTTTTGACCCTGTTGGGAAACGGCCTGGTAAACATTCAGCCTGGCGCATTCTCAGATCTCCCAAAGCTTGGACGATTATCCTTGAGTGTCAATAACCTAACTAAAATTCCTCCTGATTCATTCTCCAATCTACCGCAGTTCCGAACGTTGAACCTGAACTCAAATCAGATAACTAACATTGATTCTGATATGTTCTCAAAGATACCCACGCTGCGAGATTTGGAAATTAACTACAACCAAATAACTGGCATTCAACCTAATACATTTTCAAACCTACCCCATCTCCACGAGTTAGAGATAGCGAACAACCAGATAACTAACATTAGTCCTGATGCATTCTCACACCTTCACCAGCTCCAACGGTTAGAGCTGCAGAGCAACCAAATAACCGAGATCCAGCCTGGCACACTTTCAAACCTCACAAGGCTAGTAGTATTACGCCTGAATTCTAATAAAATGACGACCATTCAACCATTCCCAAACTTATCCAAAGACGCTAAATTAAGTCTGCGTGACAACCCCTGGCAGTGTGACTGTAGGATGGTTGCATTAAAAAAATGGATGACCATGTCCCCTTTGTTTGAAATGCAAATCATTTGTGAGGAACCTTGTAACTTCCGCGGGGTTATGCTTCAGCAAATAGAGTCCCAAAATTTGATCTGTGAAAAACCGAAAATCGTGGGTTTTCAAAGAGGCCGAGATGTCACAATGCTGCGTGGAGACGCGCTGCATTTAATCTGTAAAGCTTCAGGGATTCCTAAACCAGACATTACGGTCACTCTTCCATCTGGACGGAACGCAACTGTTGGGTCAGATGGGAGAGTAACTCTGAATACAAATGGTAGCATCATTGTAAGGAACCTTACTAAACATGATTCTGGTTCATACGTTTGCATTGCGGCAAATCATGTCGCCTCTTCAGTTGCGACACTGTTTGTTGAGATTACAATTCCAACATCGATGATATCAAAAACATCTGAATCAGCACTTGGAAGTACAGCCAGCCCCGTAGCTACAGCCTCAACAAGTCCTACAGACTCCGCACATTCCACATTCTCTGCTGATGGTAAAATACCGTCGGAAATATTAACATCTTCTCAGCTAGGCAGTGGAAACAGATCTGCTGGCATGAACCCAGTATTGTCTGAGGACCTAATCACTTTGAGGTTTAGGAAGATCGAGAATGACACATTGGTTTGGGGGGTCACTCTCCGTCTGGTCTGTGAGGGAGTACCTTCATCAAACATTACGGTCATTCTCCCATCTGGAATCAACACAAGCGTGCATGAGTCGAGTGGGAGACTAAGTGTAGAGGCGAATGGTACAACCTTTACCATTACCATAACAGATGTTAATGTGACAGATGCTGATCTATACAGCTACATTGCAGTGAGACCAGTTGGCTCATCTGCCACACTAAAGGTTAATATAAAAGGCCCATCTTCAGTTACACCCGAAACTTCTTCGGCTGCATCCTCTCCACCTGGCAAGACAGAAATTAATGCTAACAAAAAGCTGAACCTTTCCCTGTCAGCCTTCTCTCTGTCAATTAGTTTAGGCACTCTTGCTACAGCCTTGATTGCATCTGGCGTTGCTTTAACTCTGTTTAAGCGTAGGACCAAAAAGCCCCCTTTGGCTTCTGCACCAACTGCTATTTCTTACAGTGTAAACACAATCGCAACAAGTGACAAAGATAGTTCAAAGGGGCAGTCGGGTAGATCACCAAGCATCGACAACACCCACTGCGCTGAATGTTCAAACGAACAATCTAACAAGGAAACGCGTACAAATGAACAATCCAACACATATGAGAATAGCGAAGAAGCATGTACACACGTACAACCTAACATATATGACAATAAGAAGCAAACAGGTTCAATCGTACAACCTTACAAGGTAGCAGGTTCTCCCTCTGGAGGACATGAATGTTCAAAGGCAGGAAATCAAACTAAATCAGTTTGTGCACTCCACGCAGTGATGGTTCACAAGCCGTTTACGTGTGACAATAATGACGAGCAGACTGAACATGATCTTGAAGATGACAAGCACGTGTATGATAATGATTTTGAGAAAACAGTACCTGATGCCTCTCCTGCCATAACTAAGTGTGACTGTGAGGAGGTAGTTCCTACTCACGAGTTTAACAGTGTGGTTGGTGGTGAGGCTGAGACAGGTATAAGTATTCCATGTAAGTTTATCTATGGAAATGACAGTGATGAAACAATGAGTACTGTCTCGCCAGCGATCTACAAAAATAACTCTAAACAGTCTAAATCTGCTGTTTCTCATATCATCCACGGAAATGATGATGATGATGATGATGATACAGTAGCATCTACCCCTCGGGTTACCCGTGAGTCTGGCAATGAGGCTGAGGCAGTATCAAATGCTTCTTCCCAAGTCATATATGGGAATGACCAGGAGAAAGCAGCGTTTGAAGTCTCGTCAGTCATTTACAGTGATAGCGGTAAACGGGCAAAATCTGCATATTCTAATGTCATATATGGAAATGACGATGGGAGCCCAGCAGATGCTGCTGCTCCTTTTGGCTGTCAAAATAAAATTTAAGATACTTAATATCTGCAGAAGTCAGAAACTTGTTGACCGGAAAGTATACATATTTGACAACTTTCCAAGACTTTCATGTAAATATAAGAAACTTTTTACTAGGGAAAAACGTCTTTGTACATCGATTTTTTTTTTCAAAATTTCCAGCATAACAAAAGAAGGAGATAAATCTTTTGATTTTTTTTATTTTGATATGATTTGATTTATTTGCACATAAAAAGGAAATACATCAAGTAAAGATAAATGATACATAAAAACCGTGCGGGAGAGAGGGAGAAACCAAAAAAGGCTTATAGGAGCCCTCCTCCTAACAACTACTGAACACAATTCGATTGAAATAATTGAAATGGGAAACAAATGATAACAAAACATAAATGAGTAACAACAATTAGATGATTAACAATAAGGCAAATTGGAAACAAATCATAACAAATCATAAATGAGTAACAACAATTAGATGATCAACAATAAGACAATGTAGCAAGTTACATGAATGAAGCCATCTAACAGAGTAATAGCAAATCAATAAATAGTACAAAAACAAATCATAGATGCATAGCAAAATATACTAGAAAGAAAACAAAAAACAAGGAAATGTAGCAATTTAAGTACCAGAATGAGCATATGTTAAATATTGTTAAATGAGGGACCTTTACTTGTAAGTTTCTATGTAAGAATAATTAATGATGACATGATAGGCTGAATTATGCATACATTTTACAAATTTAGAGCTAAAGGGACTTGTTCATTTGTCTATTTACACAAGAAAGTAAATACAATGGATAAAGGAAATAAATAATAGTAATAGAACAGATGTGCAAGGATGGCTATATAGAAGCGATCTTGCAGTGATCTATTTACAATAAATGAAGTTAAGTATCATTGTACAGAAATACGTGAATTTGAAAATTGAATTAGAAAGGCAAACATGTAAGACAAATGGGATGGCCAAAACGCTTGAACATTGGTGACACAAAAGTTACATTTCAGAAAACAACTTTAGACAACATTGGATAAATTCATTATATAACCAAACGTTCTGTCCATTTTGCCCAAAGCATATAGAAGATGTATTTCACTTTAAAATGGAATGTTCTAGATACGATATTTTACGAAATAACTTATTCACATTTCTCGAGAATCAAGCACAACAGATTTCAAGAGACTCGATGCTACAGGCAGATTTATATATATCTTTAGTTGTCACAACTCCCATAATGCAAAATTGGCAAATATATAATATAAAGGACTGCTTTGTAATGAGAAAGAATATAAAAACTCATTATTATCCCACTCCATTGTAACACTATATCAAAGAATTTTGTTAGCCCTTATTGTTGTGCTATTGTTTAGGTGTAGCTTCACTCTACACCTCTATTTTGTGCTTTTTGTAATAGTTCTTGCAATACATTGTATCCTGCACTTGTCGTGCAATAAAGCTCTCGTCTATTTATAACAAAAACAAAATCTAATAGAGAGAACTGCTATAAGGAGCATCATTTTATAAAAAAAAAGAAAGACGTGAAATTAACGTTATGTAGAATTTGCTTGTATTATCTATTATTTGTTTATTTCTTCTTAATTAAATAAAACATGTTTGAGCCACGCTTGTATGCAAGTTGCTTAATAGTACACATTTTCTTAAACTTTAATATCCTATAATCTCCCAACCTGACCTGATGAATTTTAGTGGGAATGAAAGTCCCATTATTCATTACTAGAGCATAACATAAGCGAGGAAGTATGGTGTATTTGATTCGAGTGACTTCATATGTCTGCGAATGCACAAAAAGTTGGGAAACTTGAATCTTATCAATCATATCAATGTATAGTATTTGTATCATTGAAACCTTATTACCTTTTACAATGATATCATATTTGTCATCATGTTACATTCAAAGGTAGAAAACCAGACCATTGCGAGTTCTACTTCTTCTTAATTTGTTCTACGTTACATTCAAAGGTAGAACGCCCGAGCTGACCATTGCGAGTGCGTCATACGGTATGTCATCGTAAACAGTACTGAATAATCAAGCTCTCCAATGATATGTAACGCGATGCATCGGATAAAGTATTGACGGGATAGAACGACTGAAATCAAGTGTCCGATCTTTATCCGCTAATACTAGATTTGAACTGGTATTATGGATGGCTTGAGAACATTGGTCATTTTTTTGATGGGTTGATACCCTGGGAAGGTAGAACGCCCGAGCTGACCATTGCGAGTGCGTCATACGGTATGTCATCGTAAACAGTACTGAATAATCAAGCTCTCCAATGATATGTAACGCGATGCATCGGATAAAGTATTGACGGGAAACACCTCTCCGGAGTGCTTATCACCTGTTCCATCAAGCCGACGCCTCCCTTCAACGTTAGAACAGCTATTGATTACTTTTTAGGCCTCTTATAACACCATAAATCTTCTATGCAAAGTAATAGATGAATAAAAGTTGAATTCAAAAATTCAATCTTTTGGTAGTGTTAGGCTCTAGAATAGAATACATACCCCTTTGGGCAGAACGGTGTAGACCGCCGAATTTTGTAGCTTTTTTTAAGAGCACTTGTTTCCAAAAAGTACTTATTTCGTCACCTTCCGAAATCAAAGAGAGTTCCAGGATTATCAGCTAAATGATGTTAACGATTTTTAAGTTTCTGCATAAGCTGCAATGTACATCAGTTGATCATCAATTCTACCCAAACTATGGTCTATGAGAGCGGACCAATCAACCCACAGAGTGCTGTTGTTGTTTTTCAAAACGAACTTAATTACTCACGTCGCAAACCACACACGCGCATGCTCCAAGTGACGTCAGCTCAGAACCCAGACGCTAATGAGGCGGGCCAGGCGAGTCTGACCGCACCCACGGCAGGAGCTCGAGTCAGACGGTCTGATTTTCCATCCAACAAAACCTGCTGACCTGTCCGGGACACATCTACCGGAGAAACGGGTTGGTGTGACTTTTGGTTCTAATTGAACTACTTATAGTACACATAACTGCAACGTTGTATGGTTAAGAAAACATCTGTAACGATAGGGCTAACATTGAGCCGGTCAACACCAGCTACCAACATAATGATAAGTATTTTTTTTTGTTACTACATTTTTGTTTTCTTCGTGTTTAGGACATTTATGGGTTGAAGGTTCAAACAAACAATCTAACAAAGAAGCACGTACAAATGAACAACCTAACATATATGAGAATAGCGAAGAAGCATGTAAAGACGAACATATATCTAACATATATGCCAATGAGGAGCAAACAGGTACAATCGTACAGCCTTACAATGTAGCAGGTTCTCCCTCTGAAGGACCTGAAGGTCCAAAGGCAGGAAATCAAATTGAATCAGTTTGTGCACTCCAGGCAGTGATAGTCCACAAGCCGTTTACGTATGAAAATAATGACAAGGATTCTGTGCTTGATGTTGAAGATGAGCACGTGCATGTCAATGATGATGATGAGAAAACAGTAGCAGATGCCTCTCAGGCCATAAATCAGTATGTAGTTCCTACTCACGAGTTTGACCATGTGGTTAATGATGAGGCTGAAGATGTAAGTACATGTGTTTCATCTCAGCTTATCTATGGAAAGGACAGTGATGAAGCAATGACTACTGTCTCGCCAGCGATCTACAAAAATAACACTAAACAGTGTGAATCTGGTGTTTCTCATATCATCTACGGAAATGATAATGAAGGTAATGATACGGTAGTATCTACCCCTTCTCTGGTTAACCGTGAGTCTGGTAATGAGGCTGAGGCAGTAGCATATGCTTCTTCTCAATTCATATATGAGAATGACAAGGACGAAGCAGCGATTGAAGCCTCATCAGTTATTTACAATGATAGCAGTAAACAGGCAAACTCTGCAGATGCTCATGTCATCTATGGAAATGACGATGGGAGACCAGCAGATGATGTTCCTTAATTTTCCTTGAAGAATAAAGATACCTAGTATCTACAGAAGTCAGCTTTGTTGTCCGGAAAGTGTACAACTTTGCCAATACTTTCATGTAAATATAAGAAATTGTCAAAATAGATTGAAAGATATCTAGTATCTGTAAAAGTCAGTTTTGTTGTCGGAAAAGTGTACATATTTTACAACTTTGCCAAGATTCCAATGTAAACGCAAGAAACATTTTACTTGAGAAAAACGTCTTTGTACATCGACGTTGTTTTTTTTCAGAATGTCCAAGGTAAAAAAAAGGATGATAAATATTTTAAACTTTCTACGTAAGATTGATTTATAATGACATGAAAGGCTGAATTATATATTATGTATTGTACAAATCTAGAGCTAAAGAGTCCTATTTGTTTATTGCTAACGCCATGCTGATTTGATTATATGGATTACATCTACGCGCGCATCAATTGTCTGCATCTTCCAAAGAACAAAGTTTTTAAGCAAACAGTATATCGTACATGGCAGCTGCAAGATGAGCAAATATATGCCGTAGATTGCACAAAAATATCCGAAAAGGTATACGTATATCAATGTCTATTTTAAGATTAAGGAAAAAGTGTGAAAGCACTAAAATGAAGAATGTATTGTTCGTTATACCATATTTCTTGCATTCAGTCATTTGTGAAAACTCTCCTGACCACTTAGATTTCATAATGAATGCATTTTTTTGGCAAAAAAACAACCTTTTTTTGTTCGCACGCTCACATCAATTTGGGGGTTCCAAGAGGATTTCATCCATATAATCAAATCAACGTGGCCTAATTTGCACAAGAACGTAATTACAATAGTTGAAAATAAATGAGTGCAAGTGTGGCCTCACAGCAGCTCGAAAAGCTGATAAGTTGACCACCCTTTAACAATTCAATAAATCCAATTAAGTACCATGTACAATTCGTCATATATAAGAAAAATAAATGAATGAATGAATGAATAAAAGAAGGAAAGGAAATGAATAAAATTGTAAATATGTAAGACAAGTATCAAATACTAGTAAAGATAGCCAAATCTGCTTCAGAATGATTGACACAAAAATAAAAGCTGCAAATAATGTTACCACATGTGAAATAATTCGTTATATTAAAAAACGAGCCAACAATCTAATAGAAGAAACCATAAGAAGCATCAATTTCAAAAAGGAAAAAAGGAAAATCAACTAAATGTAAAATTTACTTGTATTACGTATTATTTATTACTTGTTTATTTCTTGTGTATGTAGACACGTTCATAGGCAACGTATTTAATGGTACATATTTTTTTAGACCTTCGAGAAAGTTAAAGTATGCGGATTGGCTTTTTCAATGATTTATGAGAATGTGATGTGTTTCCTTGCCTATTTCACCTATACCTATACCATGGTATTATCTCACATGTATTTCAAGCATCACTTAGCACCCAATGTAATGGTAAATGGATATTTGTCTGATTTGTCAAGTGCGACAGTAACTCCTGGTTAGACACATTCATATTGTATGATATTGAATGGCTGTTTATTTATTTAAAGCGCCTTCACCGACAAACATTAGAAATGTGAGCTTTTCTAATAAACGGCGAATGCATCATTTCCCTCCATGACCTCGTTCCTTCGCTAAACGATGTTAACTTTTTGTAGTGAATAATCATTAGAAATTGCCATTGATCATGCAAATAAGGTCCTCATCTGCTTATCGAATCGTCTTAGTTGATGATCTTCTCTAAGCAAATAGTAAAAATTGTTCGAAATGTGAAAATGTTAGCAAAGAAGGCTATTGTCATGTTGACGTGGCCCTAATTTGCATGATTTATGTCTAATAGTGTTCCCCTTGTGTTAGCTTCGTATTTCTTTAAGTATGAAATTCCCATCATTGGCAACTATTGAATTATAGTATTTATCATTAGTTACTCAAATTAGGTCTTTATTTGCATAACCGATATCTATAGGCATCCTCTTTCTCAGTTACATATATGGCAAGTTTAAGAGTTCTATCACGGTGTATTCACAGGAATAGAACGACAGATTCAAGTGTCCTATCGTTATTTAATGTTTGCTAATATTAGATGTGAACAGGTATTATGGATAGCTTGCGAACGTTGATTGGCTGATACCCAGGGAACCCAACTTTTAGCCAGGATCGGCAGAGAATCTGGTCGGCAGCCAGTGCAGTTTTTCTCGAAGGCCTTAAATGAGCACTCCGGGAGGTTTCATATAGGTGTTTGCCGGCAATCTCCTGCCCTGCATGACTCCTCCTCGGAGTCCTTATCTTTATTAAGAAATAAAAGAAAATAAACAATAGAAAGTACCATCTTGTGCGCACACGTATTGAGATGTGATGTCCGTGACGCTTCTGTTTGTTTGCCTGTAATTCTGACCCGCCCGGCCAGGAGGCAAACATCATTTTCTGACTGGCACCCGGGTCAGACGACACAAAATGGCGCCCTGGCAACGTGGGTAGCAACGGGTCCTTGTGCGGCGGAAGATGACGTGTTGGTTGATTGGATCGTAGGGCTAAGAGTGTCATGATTAATTGACCATCTTGAGTTGCTAGGAGTGAGATTTTGGCCACTGTATCTGTAGAGACAATTATGATATTGGAACACATGTTATACCCAAAAATATCCTGAATCAGCCGGGAAGACTGTACGTATGCCATGTCATTGTCCATTGTTTCATACACCGTCTTGAAGGGATATAAATCAAAATTGAAGCCAAGGAGGATAAGGGTACTATCCCAGAATTCCCCAAACACACACTTCACAATATACACTCCCAGGTGGCTGACTGTGACCCACAAGCATACGGACTTGTCATGTTGCATTTAAAAATACGGAAACTGGTACAATACAGCCAGTTAATTTCCGTTTTCTTCAATTACTGTAAATGTAATTAAGTTCGCGGGGATTTAATTTCGCGGTAGCGGGAAAAAGGACTTTTCGCGGTGGATTTGAGTTCGCGGTAACACCATAGACTGCAATCTAATATCATAATAGAAAAAATGTCGCGGTGGTTTTTAATTGGCGATGAAGTGGTCACCGCGAAAACCGCGAACATTAATCCACCGCGAACATTTCTGCATTCACTATGAGCTCGAGAATGTCTGATTGTTGCAACTTTTGTACGACTTTATAAACTGTGTGATAAACACTAGCGGACCATATGGATGCAAATATTCACATCGAAAGGTTGTGCACAAACTTCACCAAACTGCCAGCATAGACATATCCATGTGATGTCGTCGACAGTGGATCATTATCGAGCACTGGGCCGTTCCAAAAATAAATGTGGGGGCGGGTGGGTTGATGAAGAGGTCGGCCTTTACAACAGGGGTGTCGAGGAAACTTAGGATTTAGATGATTTCAAACGGGGGTCGAGATAAGCCTGGATTTGGGTTTTTCTACGCCGCTTTTAAGCTCAATACAGTAGACGCCAGTTAATTGCACAACGTATAACCGCACACTTCTGTGTATTGCACTGAATTCCCAAATCCCAAATCCCAAACTGGTGCAGTCCAGCTGTATAACTTCTCATTACTGCACCAGCCAGATAATTGCATGAAATGCGTGGGCAAATTGAGTGTGCAATTAAACGGCTTCTACTGTACTGCAAAGTAAGGTCAAGGAGCTAGGATGAAAATGAAGAGGGGGTAAGGTTACTAGGATGAAATAAAATAGGGGTAGAGGCATTTGGAACTGGGTTGAAATAAAGGGGATCGGAGCGCTTGGATGAAATTAGAGGGGGGGCGAGCTATCGGAGGAAATTCAAAAGGGGGGGGAGGGTGAAGCAGTTGGAAAATCCAATTCCCCACCCCCCCTCCACATTTATTTTTTTTTTATTTTTATATTTGGAACGGCCCAAATTTAAGACGGGTTTCATATCAGTTACTATTGGTGGATGACGGTGTCTCATGTTGCTGCTCAAGCCCAGGGCAGGTCGGAAGAGTGCTTTGTGCAAGGCAGGGTACCGAGTGGGTGGTGAGCGAGGGAGGAAAAGCCGCTTCCTGTGTTTCTGTCTCTTAGGCTCTTAGGTCGTGGTCACAAACGTCGTGCGATCGTCGTGCGATTTTTATGCTATATTTAAGCAGGCCGTGACAGAACCAACCACCAGATTTAAGTTTTATACCCCTGGCGTCTTTTTTTAAAACTGCACGGGCCGATTTCGTTTCAAAGTTTAGAGGAAAATAACGCAAGAACGTGTTGACCGATCTAAATGATTTTGGAAGGTAGATTTAGTTTAATGTTTAAATTATGATGCACATCAAAAGATACTTGTAGTGTAAATAAACAACTATTTTGAATTATTAATGAGGAAAATCCTCGTAGCTCTGCATTCCATAATAGGACACTCAAACTTGTCACATATGTAGCGGAGTAAGAGAGTAATGTCTATAGATATGAATTATGCAAATAAAGACATCATTTGCATAACCCATGAGAAATTGCTATAATTACACAGTGATAAATAATGGGAATTTCATAAACCCGAAAATAATTTCCTTGGGTTGAGAGATCATAGATATGAAAGTTTAAGAAAGTGTGTACTATTAAGCAACTTGCACACAAACTTGTCTATAAACATGTTTTATTCAATCAAAAAGAAATAGTAATGGTATATAAATGATACAAGAAGATTATACATTAAGTTAGTTTCATGTTTTTTAATTGATACTCCCTATTGTGATTCTCTGTTAAATTGTTGACTTTATTTTGTTTTTGTTATAAAGAGGAGAGAACTTCATTGCACGACAATTGTACACGGTACAATGTATGGCAACAACTATTACAAACGTACGAGATAGAGGTATAGAATAAAGCTTAACATCCTAGTTAACATAATGATAAGTGCTATTATAACATAATTCTTTGGTGCAATGTTACAATGGAGTAGGATAATCAGCAGTACTTTATATATTTGCCTATTTTTGCATTAATGGTGTTAGAAATGTGAATAAATCATTACGTAAAATAGCGCATCTAGACCATCACATTATGAAGTGAAATTCATCTTCAATATAATTTTGACAGAATGGACAGAATCTTTGCTTACATGACGAATTTATCCCATGTTGTGTAAAGTTGCTTTCTGCTATGTAACTTTTGTGTTCAAGCATATTGTCTATCTTTAGTTAAATTAGGATTATTATGCTTATAATAGTTCATATTTTTCTTACATGTTTATGTTTCTAATTCAATACGTACTTCTAAATGATACTTAATTGCATTTATTGTTAATAGGTCAGTGCTACATTGGCCATCCTTGCACTACTGTACTATTATCATCTATTTTCTTTAGTCATTGTATTATTTCTTGTGTAAATAGACAAAAAATAAATAAGCCTCTTTAGCTCTAGTAGGTAAGTAAGTCGACGTACAGGGCTATACCACACCGGGTGTGCGGGGTGACATGCCCTTTCTTTGACTGATACAAGACGGGATGTTTACATATTTCAGCCTATCATGTCATCATTGATTAATCTTACATAGAAACTTGAAACAAGATTAATCATGTGGACCTTCTCGTTATGATGGAAAGTTGAAGAAAAATCTATGTACAAACACGTTTTGTAAAGCTTTGTGAAGTGTATATTTACATGGAAGTGTTGGCAAAGTTGTAAAAAAATGTCCACATTTCGGACAACAAAGCTGACTTCTACCAGGGAGTATTTAACCTCCTTGCTTCTACAGACACCAGAAATCTTTCTTTTTGACAGCCAAACCGACGATCATCATTTGCTGCTCTCCGATCGTCATGTCAATAGATGACATGAGAATCAGCAGAATTTGCCTGTTTACCACAATCATTGTAAATGACTGAAGAGGCTTCAAATACAGCTTCCTCCTTGTCATTCTCATGTATAAACTGGTAAGAAGCATATGATGCTGCATCAACTTCATTACCAGACTCAAAGTTATCCCGAGAAGGGGTATATACTACAGTACCATTATCATCATTATCATCATTTCCGTGGATGATATGAGAAACTGCAGATTCAGACTGTTTACTGTTATCCTTATATATGGCTGGCAAGGCAGTACTCATTGCTTCGTCATTGTCATTCCCATAGAGAAGCTGAGAGGAAGTACCTAATTCTGTCTCAGCCTCACCACCAGCCATACGGTTAAACACATGAGTAGGAACTACCTCCTCACAGTCATTCTGAGAACTGGCATGAGAGGCATCATCAGCCTCTGTTTTCCCATCATCCTTGTCACACCCCTTTAATGGCTTCTTATCTTCAAAATCATGTTCAGTCTGCTCGTCACTATTTTCATGCGTAAACGACTTGTGGACTATCACTGCCTGGAGTGCACAAACTGATTCAATTTGATTTCCTGGCTTTTGACATTTAGTAGGTCCTCCAGGGGGAGAACCTGCGACATTGTAAGCTTGAACGATTGTACCTGTTTGCTCCTCATTGTCATATATGTTATATTGTTCGTCTTTACATGCTTCTTCGTTATTCTCATATTTAGTAGATTGGTCGTTTGAACCTTCGGGAGAGTAGATGTTGTCGACGGTGTGGGATCTACCCGACTGCGCCTTTGAGTCATCTTTGTCACTTGTTGCGATTGTGTTTATACTGTCAGAAATAGCAGTAGGTGCAGAAGCCAAAGGAGGCTTTTTGGCCCTACGCAGAAACGTAATTAAGAAAACGCCAGATGTAATCAAGGCTGCAGCAAGCATACCCAAACTAATTGACAGAGAGAAGAGTGACAGGGAAAAGTTCAGCTTCTTGTCAGCATTACTTTCTGTCTTGTCAGGCGGAGAGGATGCAGGCGAAGAAGTTTCGGGTGTAACTGAAGATGGGGCTTTGATGTCAACAATTAGTTTGGCAGATGCGGATCGAACAGGTTTCACTACAATGTAGCTGTACAGACCAGGGCCTGCCACAGTAACAACTGTTACTGTAATGTTAAAAGTTTTGCCATTTCCGTCTACGGTTACTCTGCCACTTGACTCATCAGCGCTTGTGTTGAGTCCAGTTGGGAGAATGACCGTAATGTTGGATGAAGGTACTCCTTCACAGACGAGACGGAGAGTGACCCCCCAAACCAATGTGTTATTCTTGATTCTCCTAAACCTCAAAGTGATTGGGTCTTCAGACAATACTGGGTTCAAGGCAGCAGATATGTCTGTACTGCTAAGTTGAGAAGTTGTTGATGTGTTTGATGGCATTTTACCATCAACAGAGAATGTGCAGAGTGAGGAGCCATCAGAACTTGTTGAGGCAAGTGTTGAGTCTGTGAGTTTTCCCGAGTGGGTTCTCCCGCCAAGTGCTGATTCAGAATGTTTTGATATCACCAAAGTTAGATTTTTACATGTAATCTCAACAAACAGTGTCGCAACTGAAGAGGCGACATGATTTGCTGCAATGCAAACGTATGAGCCAGAATCGTTTTCAGTAAGATCCCTTACAATGATGCTACCATTCTTATTCACAGTAACTCTGTCATATGACTCAACAGTTGCGTTTTGTCCAGATGGAAGAGTGACCGAAATGTCTGGTGTAGGAATCCCTGAAGCTTTACAGATTAAATGCAGTGCCTTCCTTCCCAGCATTGCTCTGCCTTTTTGAAAATCCATGATTTTCGGTTTTTCACAGATCAAATTTCCGAGCTCTATATCTTTGAGATTTTGCCCTCGGAACTTACTAGGTTCCTCACAAATGATTTGGTTTTTGAACAAAGGTGACATGGTCATCCATTTCCTGAATGCAACCATCCTACAGTCACACTGCCATGGATTGTCACGCAGACTTAATATATCATGTTTGGGTAGGTTTTGGAATGTACCAGGTTGAATGGTCGTCATTTGATTACACCTCAGAACTAATCGCTCTAGCCTTGGGAGATTTGAAAAAGTGTCAGGTTGGATCTCAGTTATATGGTTGGAGCTCAGGTCTAACCGTAGGAGCTGGTGGAGGTATGAGAATGCACCAGGACTAATGTTAGTTATATGGTTGAAGCGCAGATCTAACCGTTGTAGCTGGGGTAGGCTTGAAAAGGCACCAGGACTAATGTTAGTTATCTGGTTATGGGCTATATCTAACTTATAGAGCTGGGGTAGGTTTGAGAATGTACCAAGTTGAATGCAAGTGACTTGGTTGTAATTAAAATCCAACTTTCGCATCGTGGGTATATTTGAGAACATATCAGAATCAATGTTACTTATCTGATTTGAGCCCAGGTCCAACGTTCGGAGTTTCCGTAGATTGGAGAATGAATCAGGATGAATTTTTGTTAGATTATTGATATTCAAGTACAATCGTTCAAGTTTGGGTAGATTTGAGAATGCGCCAGTCTGAATGTTGGACAGGCCGTTGCCCAACAAAGTCAAAAAATCAAGACTGGGTAGATTTGAGAATGCTCCGGACGGAATGCTAGATAGATGGTTGCGGCGCAGGGACAATTCTTTCAGCTTAGGTATATTTGAGAATGTACCGGGCTGAATGCTTGTTAGATGGTTGGATTCAAGATTTAAACATACCAGGTGAATAAGATTTGAAAATGCTCTAGGCTGCACAATAGATATCTGATTAGTGAATATCATTAGTTTTGTTAAACACTTGTACCTGGAGAGGTCAGAAGAAGATATGCTTGTGATGGCATTGCGCCCTAAGTGAAGGCTAGTGATACTTTTAGGTAGATCGTGAGGAACACTGCTGAGGCCTCTGTCGCTGCGGTCACAGTATGATGAACCGCTGCTGCTACATGTCGTAGTTGGTCCAGTTTCCTTCCGCCACCAGGACCAACCGGGACCAACCAGCAAAAGAACCAGTAGTTTCTGTACCATGTAAGACATTTTACCTGTAAGGAAAGAGAATCACTGTACAGTGTGACAAATGTTACAACCAAGACTCGTTTCACCTTCCCTCAAATGATGAAAAGAAAAAGCAGTCATCTGTTCAGCTTCTTGTTCCTGTCCTATCTGAGATAAAAATAAGGTACAATATGCATGATGCCAACCAATCAGAGAGTCACATTATACTTCTCGGCTACTAGATTAACCGAGAGTAGTGGGGAGGGAGGGAGGCGATAACCTTATTCGGGGGAAATCATAATTTGTCTACTTTAACATGATCAAAGAACCTGTATTCAACTTTGGCTTCGACATCGAAATTATAAAAATCCGCTAGAAATTTATTTTGACTTTTGGCAGGATTACCCTGGCGTGCAATTGTCCACTGTTTAATTTGCCTCTGGATCTGCTGATTTTGATCAAGTCAACTGTAGATTGGCCCTTTGAGCCAGGAATCCCACTCCCATTTTAGGAAAATTTTAAACAGGCCCGTTTTTCTGTAACCAGCTCCCGGGCAGCCATATTGGGCCCAACCGGTGCATTATGGGAAGTGTGAAAACGGTGAATGATAATGAAGACCGGGTCTGGCACAGCGCAGTGCGTTGCAGAATACGAGCCCCAGACTCGTTGCCATGGCAATTCTTCGCTTGCCCCCTGTGTTACACACAATTCAAAAACGTCCCACGCGTTAACTATCAAAGCATGCGTGGTGTGTAGTGTTCACTGACAGATCTAGAGAATGCCTATAATGGATTATTATTTTTTAATCACACAAGGCAACTAGAAAGTTATAAGTTCCCCAAATTTGACGACAGCTCGTCAAGTAAAGACCATGTGCATATTTCTGTTCTATAGTTTGTTTATAGTGCGATCTTACTTTTGTTGCGTCAGTGTTTTTTAAAGGAGGTCAGTGTAATAAGCTACCTTATCGTCGGCAATAAAAACGTAATCAGCAACTATTCTAATGTTAAAAAGAGCCGTCGGCATGACCTAATACATGTGACTAAACGGTGGTAGACTAATCTGCCGTTGGGAAATCTTTATACAGCAGGTTTTGTTTTTGACACGTCATCTATTTGGGTATATCTCAAACTAAGAGGAGAAGTTGACCTATGAAAGGACCTACGAATGTTTAGCCTCTCACGGAGTGCGCATTGTGTGGCTTTCCAGTCGTGTTCTCCCTATTTCGACACAAACATTGGAATATTCGGACAACGCCTAGCCATACATTTTCAAATCAAACAGCTTGGAAATTCTCCACACCCTTTTGGCATCGCATAGTACACTATATCCACAGTATACTCATGCATTCACTAAGACACGCTCAACCTATCAATGTCCTAAACTCGAAGAAAACAAGAATACAGTAACAGAAAATACTGGTCGTTTGATGACATAATGTTGGTTGCTGTTGTCGGCCCGCTTAATGATCCCCAATGACTCAATGTCAGCCTTACATATGTTTTCTTAACCATACTGTACACAACATTCCAGCTACGTATAAGTAGTCCACTTAGAAGCAAAATTCACACCAACCCGTTTCACCCGTAGATTATTTTCCTGGACAGGTCAGCAGGTATTGTTGGTTGGAAAATCAGACCGTCTGACTCGAGCTCCTGCCGTGGGTGTGGTCAGACTCGCCTGGGCCGCCTCATTAGCGTCTGGGTTCTGAGCTGACGTCACTTGGAGCATGCGCAGTGGGTGTATTGTGACGTGACTAATTAAGCTCTTTTTGTTCATACATGGATTGAAATGTGTTGCTTTTTGTCGCGTTTCTGAGAACATCACTTGACAATTTTTAAACTTGGGTGGGAGTTTTTGCCATTTTTTGACCAAAAGTGTATGTTTCGACTTCCTGTGACATGGAGAAGCCAACTGATCTGGAACTTGGTATGGGGGTAGCTTTAGACAATAGGTTGTTATGGAAGAGTCCATTCTTGTATGGGGGGCAAATTTTTCTAAAACAAATCCAGGTTGATGTAGAACAGTACATCTTTGCATGGGGAGGGAGATGGGTTGAAATACGCCGTATTTGCTCACCTTTCTAGTTGTCGTCGGTTTCTTTTATTTACCCATCACTAAAACACAATTACTGTGTACTGTGCCCTGAATACGGCACAGAACTGACCGCAAATAAGCAAACGACATTATGCAGCTTTTGGACGTGAAATCGTTGAAAACACCTGTTCGTATCATACAGTCTATTGTTCCGCTGCATGGATCTTTCAACGGAGATTTAAACATAACAACACAAAAATTCAAATCAAAGGGAGTTCCAGGATCATTAGCCAAATGATGTTAATCTTTCTCGAGTTTCTGTATAATTTTATAATTTGCAATGTATATCAGTAGATCCATTCTGCCCATACTAGATTCTATGAGAGCGAACCAATCAACCCATAGTGTGTTGTTGTTTTTTTATCAAAAAGAACTTAATTACTCACGTCGCAAACCGCACACTGCGCATGCTCCAAGTGACGTCAGCTCAGAACCCAGACGCTAATGAGGCGGGCCAGGCAAGTCTGACCGCACCCACGACAGCAGCTCGAGTCAGACGGTCTGATTTTCCATCCAACAAAACCTGCTGACCTGTCTGGGACACATCTACCGGAGAAACGGGTTGGTGTGACTTTTGGTTCTAATTTGACTACTTATAGTACACGTAACTGCAACGTTGTATGGTTAAGAAAACATATGTAACGATAGGGCTAACATTGAGCCGATCAACAACAGCTACCAACATAAAGATTTTTTTTTTGTTACTACATTTTTGTTTTCTTCGTGTTTAGGACATTGATGGGTTGAGGGTGTCTTAGTGAACGCGTCGACATAGTGGGTACTTTGCGATGCCCGAAGGGTATGGAGAAATTCCTAGCTGCTTTGAAAATGTCTGGATAGGCATGGTGTTCTTATTTTCCAATGTTTGCGAGAATAAGAATGGGAAGCCACACAATGTACATTCCATGAGAGGCTGAAAAGCCGTACTTTCATAGGTCCAATCATAGGTTCAAGTTTTTATTTGTCTACTATCTTACTCAGAGTTATACAGAGATAGATGACGTGTCAAAAACAAAATCTACTGTATAAAGATTTCGCGAAGGCGGATTAGTCTACCAATGATTCGGCACATGTTAGGTCAAGCCGACAATTTCAACATTAGAACAGCTACTGATTACTTTTTTATTGCCAACCGAATGCAATTTATAATGACTCTTGCTTTCTTTGAAATCTGGAATGGCCCCTCCCCCTTTGTGCACAGGCAAAACCTTTGGCTGCGTTGATTTGATTATAGGAAGGACATCTTCTGGGAACCCTATAACGGGAGCGAGCGTGCGAACAAAAATGTTAGACCAGCCCCCCCAAAAAGTTCCTTTCATCATGAAATCTAATTGGTCAGGAGGTTTTAGAAGTAGGTGGCTGATCACACAGAGTATGGAATACCGAACAACAGATTCTTCATTTTTGTTCTTTCACATCGTCTTTGACCTTAAATTTCGCGTTGTGATTCCATTACATTAGCTTATGTTTTCCCATATATATTGCT
>NC_049983.1:24049647-24055136 GCF_000003815.2 Branchiostoma floridae | reverse complement strand
GAGAAGATAGACGCTATGTCCAAAAATGTCGGTAGTCAAAGAGAGTATAGAATACCTTAGCCACACCGTAAACACCTAAATTACATTACTGAGGATTGTGGCCTACTGACTCTTGTGTAGCTAGTATGATTGGGGTACCAGGCACTAACAGCAAAGCTAAAAGCGATCAAAAGCATATGAGCTGTGGAACAGTATATGTAAGTGATAGGATGTGATTGTAGGAAATTGAGAGCCTACTTTTGGAAAGACAATTTATTATGCAAATTCTATTTTTTCTGGATGTTCCATATGAGACGTCCCAACTTGTAACAGGGGTAATTTATGGAAGATGGAACATAAACGCATACCAAAGGTAATGGCTGTTGCGCATGGATAACACGAAAATGCCATAATTCTTAATTAAATATTAAATGACATGTGTTTTAGATTGTTAAAGATGACCATCATCTGTAATTATACTTTTTTTCTTGTGGTAAGCAAACTGTGCTTTCAGTTGCGTATCTTCTTTTACTCTGTTTTTCTCAACCTACTGTGGAATACCTTCATCTCAGATAGGAAATGTACAAGAAGCTAAACAAATGACTGCTTATTTTTTTCACCATTTTGTGGGAAATAGAAACGTGTGATGGCTGTAACAGCAACTATTTATCACACTGTGCAATGATTCTCTCTCCTTACAGGAAAAATGCCTTACATGATACAGAAACTAATGCTGGTCCTTTTGCTGGTTGGTCCCGGTGGGCCCTGGTTCCTCGCGAAGGAAACTGAACCACCCAAACCCTGCAGCAACAGCTGTCCATCAGACTGTGACTGCAGCAACAGAGGTCTTAGCAAGGTTCCTCAGCATCTGCCTGAAAGTATCACTAGCCTTAAGTTAGGGCGCAATGCCATCACAACCTTGTCCTCGTCTGACCTCTCGAGGTACAAGGGTTTAACAGAACTTATGATATGCATTAATCAGATATCTATTGTGCAGCCTGGGGCATTTTCAAAGCTTGTTCACCTGAAACGTTTACACCTTGATTCCAACCAACTAACAAGCATTCAGCCCGGTACATTCTCAAACATACCTAAGCTGAAACAATTGTTCATGTGCTGCAACCATATATATAACATTGCAGCTGGAGCATTCTCAAATTTACCCAGTCTTGAAAGATTGTCTCTAATAGCCAACGGCCTGACCAACATTCAGCCTGGCGCATTCTCAAATCTACCCAAGCTTGAACGATTGTCCTTGAGTCTCAATAACCTAACTAAAATTCATCCTGATGCATTCTCCAATCTACCGCAACTCCTCGCGTTACACCTGAACTCGAATAGGATAACTAACATTGATTCTGATACGTTCTCAAACATACCCACGCTGCGAGATTTGGAAATGCAACACAACCAAATAACTGGCATTCAATCTGGTACATTCTCAAGCGTACCCAAACTCCGGCTGTTAATGATAGCGTATAACCTGATAACTAACATTAGTCCTGGTGCATTCTCACACCGCCACCAGCTCCAATGGGTAGATCTGAAGTACAACCATATAACCGAGATCCAACCTGGCACACTTTCAAATCTCGCAAGGCTAGATAATTCATACCTGAATTCTAATCAAATGACAACCATTCAACCTGGCACATTCCAAAACCTACCCAAACATGCTAGACATATAGGTCTGAGTGGCAACCCCTGGCAGTGTGACTGTAGGATGATTCCATTCAGGAAATGGATGACAAAATGGCATTTGTTTGAAAGCGAAGTTATTTGTGAGGAACCTGGTAAGTTTCGAGGGCAAAAGCTCCAAGATATAGAGCCCGGAAATTTGATCTGTGAAAAACCGAAAATCGTCAGTTTTCAAAGAAGCAAAGGTGATGCACCGTTGTGTGCTATGGCGCTGCATTTAATCTGCAACGCTTCAGGGATTCCTGATCCAGACATTACGGTCACTCATCCATCTGGACAAAACGCAACTGTTAGGTCAGATGGGAGAGTTACTGTCAATAAGAATGGTAGCATCATCGTAAGGGATCTTACTAAAAAGGATTCCGGTTCATACCTTTGCATTGCAGCAAATCATGTGGCCTCTTCAGTTGCGGCACTGTTTGTTGAAATATCATGTACGATTCCAACATCGGTGATATCAAAAACATCTGAATCAGCACTTGGCTGTAAAACCAGCCATGTAGTCACAGGCTCAGCAATTGTCCCAACAAGTCCTACTGGCTCCGCACCTTCCACATTCTCTGCTGATGGTAAATTACCGTCAGACATATCAACATCGGTGATATCAAAAACCTCTTTAGCAGCACTTGGCGGTAAAACCAGCCCCGTAGTCACAGGCTCAGCAATTGCCCCAACAAGTCCTGCTGGCTCAGCACCTTCCACATTCTCTGTTGCTAATAAAATGCCGTCAGACACATCAACAACGTCTCAACTAGGCACTGCTAACACATCTGTTGCCATGAACCCAGTATTGTCTGAAGACCCAATCACTTTGAGGTTTAGGAGGATAAAGAATAACACGTTGGTTTGGGGGGTCACTCTCCGTCTAGCCTATGGAGGAGTACCTTCATCAAACATTACGGTCATTCTCCCATCTGGACTCAACACAAGCGTTGATGAGTCAAGTGGGAGAGTAACTGTAGAGGTGAATGGTACAACTTTTACCATTACCATAACAGATGTTAATGTGACAGATGCTGGTCTGTACAGCCACATTGCCGTGCGACCAAATGGATCCTCATCTGCCAGAGTAACTGTTGTTATCAAAGACAAAGGCCCATCTTCAGTTACACCCAAAACTTCTTCGCCTGCCACCTCTCCACCTGGCAAGACAGAAAGCAATGCTGACCCGGTGGTTCTCTACCCGTTAGTTGCTTTCGGTACACTTGCTGCAATCCTGATTATATCTGGCGTTGTTATAATCATGTTTCGGCGTAGGGCTCAAAAGCCCCCTTTGGTTTCTGCACCTACTGCTATTTCTGACAGTATAAACACAATCGCGACAAGCGACAAAGATAGCTCAAAGGAGCAGACGGGTAGATCGCCAACCCCTGGCAACACCCACTGCCCCGAAGGTTCAAAAGAACAATCTAACGAATATGAGAATAGCGAAGAAGCATGTAAACATATATCAAACATAAATGAGAATGAGGAGCAAACAGGCACAATCGTTCAAGCTTACAAGGTATCCGGTTCTCTCTCTGAAGAACATGAATGTCCAAAGGCAGGAAATCAAATAGAATCAGTTGGCGCACCCCACGCAGTGATGGTTCACAAGCCGTTTACGTATGAAAATAGCGACGAGGAGACTGTGCTTGGTGTTGAAGATGAGCACGTGTATGTCAATGGTGATGATAAGAAAATAGCGGCTGATGCCTCTCAGGCCATAAATCAGTATGACTGTGAGGAGGTAGTTCCTACTCACGAGTTTAACCGCATGGTTGGTGGTGAGGCTGAGACAGATGTAAGTACATGTGTTTCATCTCAGCTTATCTATGGAAAGGACAGTGATGAAGCAATGACTACTGTCTCGCCAGCGATCTACAAAAATAACACTAAACAGTGTGAATCTGGTGTTTCTCATATCATCTACGGAAATGATAATGAAGGTAATGATACGGTAGTATCTACCCCTTCTCTGGTTAACCATGAGTCTGGTAATAAGGCTGAGGCAGTAGCATATGCTTCTTCTCAATTCATATATGAGAATGACAAGAACGAAGCAGCGATTGAAGCCTCATCAGTTATTTACAATGATAGCAGTAAACAGGCAAATTCTGCAGATGCTCATGTCATCTATGGAAATGACGATGGGAGACCAGCAGATGATGTTCCTTAATTTTCCTTGAAAAATAAAGATACCAGTATCTGTAGACGTCAGCTTTGTTGTCCGGAAAGTGTACAACTTTGCCAATACTTTTTTGTAAATATAAGAAATTGTCAAAATAGATTGAAAGATATCTAGTATCTGTAAAAGTCAGGTTTATTGTCGGAAAAGTGTACATATTTTACAACTTTGCCAAGATTCCAATGTAAACACAAGAAACATTTTACTTGAGAAAAACGTCTTTGTACATCGACGTTGTTTTTTTTCAGAATGTCCAAGGTAAAAAAAAGGGATGATAAATATTTTGAAACTTTCTACGTAAGATTAATTTATAATGACATGAAAGGCTGAATTATGTATTATGTATTGTACAAATCTAGATCGAAAGAGTCCTATTTGTTTATTGCTAAGGCCATGCTGATTTGATTATATGGATTACATCTACGCGCGCATCAATTGTCTGCCTCTTCCAAAGAACAAAGGTTTTAAGCAAACAGTATATCGTACATAGCAGCTGTAATATGAGCAAATATATACCGTAGATTTCACAAAATTATCCGAAAAGGTATACTTATATCAATGTCTATTCTAAGATTAAGGAAAAAGTGTGAAAGCACTAAAATAAAGAATCTATTGTTCGCTATACCATATTTCTTGCATTCAGTCATTTGTGACAACCTTCCTGACTTAGATTTCCTGACTTAGATTTCATAATGATGGGGATTTTTTTTGGCAAACCTTTTTTTTTGTTCGCACGCTCGCATCAATTTGGGGGTTCCAAGAGGATTTCATCCATATAATCAAATCAACGTGGCCTAATTTGCACAAGAAAGTAATTACAATAGTTGAAATAGATGAGTGCAAGTGTGGCCTTACAGCAGCTCGAAAAGCTGATAAAATGACCACCCTTTAACAATTCAATAAATCAAATTAAGTACCATGTACAATTCGTCATATATAAGAAAAATAAATGAATGAATGAATGTAGAAAACAAGGAAAGGAAATTAATAAAATTGTAAATATGTAAGACAAGTATCAAATACTAGTAAAGATAGCCAAATCTGCTTCAGAATGATTGGCACAAAAATAAAGGCTGCAAACAATGTTACCACATGTGAAATAATTCGTTATATAGAAAAAACAAGCCAACAATCTAATAGAAGAAACCATAGGAAGCATCCATTTCAAAAAGGACAAAAGGAAAAACAACAAAATGTAAAATTTACTTGTATTACGTATTATTTATTACTTGTATATTTCTTATGTACTATGTAGACACGTTCATAGGCAACGTATTTAATGGAACATAATTCTTGAGACCTTCGAGAAAGTTAAAGTATGCGGATTGGCTTTTTCAATGATGTCATTTATGAGAATGTGGAAAAGACTAAAATTTACGTAACCAACACTAAGTTAGATTGGGACTTACCAACGTCATTTACCAACACAGATGAACTTTCATGCTAAGATTTATGAGAATGTGATGTGTTTCCTTGCCTATTTCACCTATACCTATACCATGGTATTATCTCACATGTATTTCAAGCATCACTTAGCACCCAATGTAATGGCAAATGGATATTTGTCTGATTTGTCAGGTGCGACAGTAACTCCTGGTAAGACACATTCATTCACCGAATTAGAATGTGAGCTTTTCTAATAAAC
>NC_049983.1:24044237-24049365 GCF_000003815.2 Branchiostoma floridae | reverse complement strand
GAAATTCCCATCCATGACAACTATTGAATTATTGTATTTATCATTAGTTACTCAAATTAGGTCTTTATTTGCATAACCGATATCTATAGGCATCCTCTTTTTCGTTACATATGTGGCAAGTTTAAGAGTTCTATCACGTTGTATTCACAGGAATAGAACGACAGATTCAAGTGTCCTATCGTTATTTAATGTTTGCTAATATTAGATGTGAACAGGTATTATGGATAGCTTGCGAACGTTGATTGGCTGATACCCAGGGAACCCAACTTTTAGCCAGGATCGGCAGAGAATCTGGTCGGCAGCCAGTGCAGTTTTTCTCGAAGGCCTTAAATGAGCACTCCGGGAGGTGTCATATAGGTGTTTGCCGGCAATCTCCTGCCCTGCATTACTCCTCCTCGGAGTCCTTATCTTTATTAAGAAATAAGAGAAAATAAACAATAGAAAGTACCATCTTGTGCACACACGTATTGAGATGTGATGTCCGTGACGCTTCTGTTTGTTTGCCTGTAATTCTGACCCGCCCGGCCAGGAGGCAAACATCATTTTCTGACTGGCACCCGGGTCAGACGACACAAAATGGCGCCCTGGCAACGTGGGTAGCAACGGGTCCTTGTGCGGCGGAAGATGACGTGTTGGTTGATTGGATCGTAGGGCTAAGAGTGTCATGATTAATTGACCATCTTGAGTTGCTAGGAGTGAGATTTTGGCCACTGTATCTGTAGAGACAATTATGATATTGGAACACATGTTATACCCAAAAATATCCTGAATCAGCCGGGAAGACTGTACGTATGCCATGTCATTGTCCATTGTTTCATACACCGTCTTGAAGGGATATAAATCAAAATTGAAGCCAAGGAGGATAAGGGTACTATCCCAGAATTCCCCAAACACACACTTCACAATACACACTCCCAGGTGGCTGACTGTGACCCACAAGCATACGGACTTGTCATGTTGCATTTGAAAATACGGAAACTGGTACAATACAACCAGTTAATTTCCGTTTTCTTCAATTACTGTAAATGTAATTAAGTTCGCGGGGATTTAATTTCGCGGTAGCGGGAAAAAGGACTTTTCGCAGTGGAGTTGAGTTCGCGGTAACACCATAGACTGCAATCTAATATCATAATAGAAAAATGTCGCGGTGGTTTTTAATTCGCGGTGAAGTGGTCACCGCAAAAACCGCGAACATTAATCCACCGCTAACATTTCTGCATTTACAGTAGTCTATGAGCTCGAGAATGTCTGATTGTTGCAACTTTTGTACGACTTTATAAACTGTGTGATAAACACTAGCGGACCATATGGATGCAAATATTCACATCGAAAGGTTGTGCACAAACTTCACCAAACTGCCAGCATAGACATATCCATGTGATGTCGTCGACAGTGGATCATTATCGAGCACTGGGCCGTTCTAAAAATAAATGGCCTTTACAACAGGGGTGTCGAGGAAACTTAGGATTTAGATGATTTCAAACGGGGGTCGAGATAAGCCTGGATTTGGGTTTTTCTACGCCGCTTTTAAGCTCAATACAGTAGACGCCAGTTAATTGCACAACGTATAACCGCACACTTCTGTGTATTGCACTGAATCCCCAAATCCCAAACTGGTGCAGTCCAGCTGTATAACTTCTCATTACTGCACCAGCCAGATAATTGCATGAAATGCGTGGGCAAATTGAGTGTGCAATTAAACGGATTCTACTGTACTGCAAAGTAAGGTCAAGGAGCTAGGATGAAAATGAAGAGGGGGTAAGGTTACTAGGATGAAATAAAATAGGGGTAGAGGCATTTGGATCTGGGTTGAAATAAAGGGGATCGGAGCGCTTGTATGAAATTAGAGGGGGGTCGAGCTATCGGGGGAAATTCAAAAGGCGGGGGGTGAAGCAGTTGGAAAATCCAATTCCCCCCCCCCACATTTATTTTTTTTATATTTGGAACAGCCCAAATTTAAGACGGGTTTCATATCAGTTACTGTTGGTGGATGACGGTGTCTCATGTTGCTGCTCAAGCCCAGGGCAGGTCGGAAGAGTGCTTTGTGCAAGGCAGGGTACCGAGTGGGTGGTGAGCGAGGGAGGAAAAGCCGCTTCCTGTGTTTCTGTCTCTTAGGCTCTTAGGGCGTGGTCACAAACGTCGTGCGATCGTCGTGCGATTTTTATGCCATATGTGATGTGACAGAACCAACCACCAGATTTAAGTTTTATACCCTTGGCGTCTTTTTTTTCAAACTGCACGGGCTGATTTCCTTTCCAAGTTTAGAAGAAAATAACGCAAGAACGTGTTGACCGATCTACATGATTTTTGGAAGGTAGATTTAGTTTGATGTTTAAATTATGATGCACATCAAAAGATGCTTGTAGTGCAAATAAACAACTATTTTGAATTATTAATGAGGAAAATCCTCTGCATTCCATGACAGGACACTCAAACTTGTCACATATGTAGCGGAGTAAGAGAGTAATGTCTATAGATATGAAATATGCAAATAAAGACATCATTTGCATAACCCATGAGAAAATGCTATAATTACACAGTGATAAATAATGGGAATTTCATACCCCCGAAAATAATTTCCTTGGGTTGAGAGATCATAGATATGAAAGTTTAAGAAAGTGTGTACTATTATGCAACTTGCACACAAACTTGTCTATAAACATGTTTTATTCAATTAAAAAGAAATAGTAAAAGGTATATAAATGATACAAGCAGATTCTACATTGTGTTAGTTTCATGTTTATTTAATTGATACTCCTTATGGTGATTCTCTGTTAAATTGTTGACTTTATTTTGCTTTTGTTATAAAGAGGAGAGAACGTCATTGCACGACAATTGTACACGGTACAATGTATGGCAACAACTATTACAAAAGTACGAGATAGAGGTATAGAATAAAGCTTAACATCCTAGTTAACATAATGATAAGTGCTACTATAACATAATTATTTGCTGCAATGTTACAATGGAGTAGGATAATCAGCAGTACTTTATATATTTGCCTATTTTTGCATTAATGGTGTTAGAAATGTGAATAAATCATTACGTAAAATAGCGCATCTAGACCATCACATTATGAAGTGAAATTCATCTTCAATATAATTTTGACAGAATGGACAGAATCTTTTCTTACATGACAAATTTATCCCATGTTGTGTAAAGTTGCTTTCTGCTATGTAACTTTTGTGTTCAAGCATATTGTCTATCTTTAGTTAAATTAGGATTCTTATGCTTATAATAGTTCATATTTTTCTTACATGTTTATGTTTCTAATTCAATACGTACTTCTAAATGATACTTAATTGCATTTATTGTTAATAGGTCAGTGCTACATTGGCCATCCTTGCACTACTGTACTATTATCATCTATTTTCTTTAGTCATTGTATTATTTCTTGTGTAAATAGACAAGCAAATAAATAAGCCTCTTTAGCTCTAGTAGGTAAGTAAGTCGACGAACAGGGTTATACCACACCGGGGGTGCGGGGTGACATACCCTTTCATTGACTGATACAAGACGGGATGTTTACATATTTCAGCCTATCATCATTGATTGATCTTACATAGAAACTTAAAACAAGCTTAATCATGTAGACATTCTTGTTTTGATGGAAAGTTTGAAGAAAAAACTATGTACAAAGACATTTTGTAAAGTATTTCATGGAAGTGTTGGCAAAGTTGTAAAAAATGTCAAATTTTCGGACAACAAAGCTGACTTCTACAGATAACAACCACGGATAAAATTAGCTTCTACAGACACAAGAAATCTTTACATTGATTGACTTCTACAGACACTAGTTAAAGGTTTCTTATGCTTACACAGAAGTCTTGGCAAAGTTGTCAAATTGGTATACTTTCCTGACAACATAGTTGACTTCTACACACACTTGAAATCTTAACTGTGACAGCCAAACCGAGGAGCATCATCTGCCGGACTCCCATCGTCATTTTCATAGACGACATTAGAATCTTCAGATTTCGCCTGTGTACCGTTATCATTGTAAATGACAGATGAGGCTTCAAACGCTGCTTCTCCCTTGACATTCTCATATATAAATTGGGAAGAAGCATATGCTACTGCCTTAGCCTCATTGCCAGACTCACGGGTAAACCGAGAAGGGGTAGATACTACTGTATCATCATCATCACCATCACCATAATTTCCGTGGATAATATGAGAAACAGCAGATTTTGCCTGTTTACTGTTATCATTGTACATGGCTGACGAGACAGTTATCATTGCTTCATCACTGTTATTTCCATAGATACAGGGAGATAAAATACATGTGCTTACATCCTCACAACCAACCACACGGTTAAACTCGTAAGTAGGAAGTACCTCCTCACAGCCATACTGATTGATAGCCTGAGAGGCATCAGCTGCTATTTTCTCATTATCATTGACATACACGTGCTCATCTTCAACACCAAGTACAGTCTCCCCGTCAGTATTTTCATACGCGAAGGGCTCGTGAACCATCTCTGCCTGGAGTGCACAATTTGATTCATTTCGACATCCTGCTTTTGGACATTCAGCCTCTTCAGAGGGAGGACCTGCTACCTTGTAAGCTTTCTGGATTGTACCTGTTTCTCTCTCATTGTCACTTAATGTTATGTTAGCTTGTTCGTTTGTATCGGCTTCATCACTATTCTCATATATGATATCCTGGTCGTTTTTACCTGTACCTGTGGGGCAGTCGGTGTTACCAAGGGTTGGCGATTCACCTCCCAAGTGTTCCTTTGGTGCAGGGGCCAAAGGGGACTTTTGGGTCCTACGTTGAAACAGAACTAAAGCAGCGCCAAATATAATCAGTATTGCTAAAAATGTACCTAAGCCAACTGACAGGGAGAAGACCAGCGGATCAGCATTGCTTTCTGTCTTGCCAGGCGGCAAGGACGCTGACGAAGTAAGTTGGGGGGAAGATGAAGACGGGCCTTTAATGTCAACAATTAGTGTGGCAGATGCGGATCCAACTGGGGTCGCTACAATGCAGCTGTACAGACCAGCATCTGCCACAGTAACATCTGTTATGGTAATGTTCAAAGTTGTACCATTCACCTCTACAATTACTCTCCCATCTGACTCGTCAGCGCTTGTATTGATGCCAGATGGGAGAATGACCGTAACT
>NC_049983.1:24040065-24044137 GCF_000003815.2 Branchiostoma floridae | reverse complement strand
CGAACAGCCGCAGCTACGTTTCAAAGATGTCTGCAAGAGGTACCTAAGGGCTATTGATATTGACACAGAGCACTGGGAGGACCTCGCAAATGATAGATCCAGCTGGAGATATGTACACTGTCAAGCCAGCTAAAATCAGGAGAAACCAGACTGACGCACATAGCAGAAGAAAAGCGGATCCTGCGAAAAGAGCTCTGCAACAGTCGGCTTACATATGTGCCCTATGTGGCAAAGACTGTCATTCTCGTATAAGACTGTTTAGCCACAGTCGACGCTGTAGGGCTGATATCAATTAGGATTTTATCATGGTCAATATTGACCGAAGGAGGCCATATATATGTTTGTCCGTTTAGCCATCAAAAATGGAATGAGTTTCACACTAGAGTCAGAAGAAGGCATGACTTTCAGACATCCCATAAACTCATGACTAACTTTCATAATGATTTGGGCTAAAACATTTTACAAGAGAAATATCATCACAATAAGGAAGGGGTGTACAATCGGTACCACTGCCCTGAATCGTATCAGGTGAGACAGACGCGTAAAAATGGATACGGGATCACCGGCAGCTGATGAAAACAAAGGCTCACTTTGCAACAACGTTCTACAATTACTACTGCTCGTAACTTCAAGCAGCAGTTATGGACGGCAAATAGATCAATAAATGGTGAGGCCAATCTTTACGTTGGAAATTACAGTTCAACTAATTTAATAATGGCTTCTACCAACACAGATGGACTTTCAAGTTAAAATCAATAAATCAATGTACAGAAGTCAAACACAGCTGAGTTAGCTGTAATTACGCTGGGCATTCATTTGAGATCAAGTACACAAGAAATGGCCTTTATGCCTAAATGCCTAATTAGCATAAATTATGAATATTTAATTTGAAATGTAACTTATATTACACAGGATGTAAATGATATAGATAAACAGGTTTCGTCTAGCAATAAAACTATGAAATTCCATAATCCAAACTGAAATGAGTAAACTTGGTAAAATACGTCTGTCAGAAACCCGATAATTCACAAACTAAAATATCATTTGCCAAATTGTTGCCAACAATATTTTAGTCACCAAGTTTCTTAGTCCTAGCACACGTCGTTCGGCAGTTATACGACGTCAAAGTTGGCGCAGGTACTTTTCAAATCCCCCCCCCCCCCCGATCTAGAAAGGGTTAAAAAGCCTAAGCACAGCTACGGCGAACATGCATGTGTTGCAGAGGCTGACCAAACCGGAATATGAGAAGACGTATAATGCTGCTGCTTTTCTCTATCAACCACTAAGTCCAATATCAGATATTTCATATAAAATGTTATCTCTACCTATTTCCATTGTCTAGATGTATGCCTAAGGGTTTTATAGGAGAAGCAACGATGCCAACAGAGATACCTTCATGTCTCCTAAATCATTTTTGTCTACCGATAATCGAATAGACGGAAATTTATCAGAGCAAAGGTAATGCGCTTATAAAGCTACCTTTTACTTTCCGTGAGCAACATATTATATTTTGATTTCGGCATGATGAAAAATACAAATAATCAATATAAACTAAACGCCGTATGGGGATTTCCTTAAACTTTAAATTACGTTTGTATTTGGGTTTCACTTGAGACCAATGATAAAGGCTGCCTCCATGCAGACATCACGCCTCTCTGCACCAGACTCGCGACTGTAATAACTGTGGCGATATTAGTTAATATCGGGAGAGTCCTGTCCCATTTACGCCATGCTGAACCTTCGATCCTGACTTCAGAAGGCGGTGTATGCGAGCGCTACTTCTGCTCCCTGTTGAAGAAGCTGGACAGGCCAAAACATTGATCTCCATTACCATCATGACGGGCTGACGGATCTCTATCGGCGCCAGGCCAGGACGGATAGCTGCAAACTTTCCCAGCTCTGTCAGCTACAACAGCCAACGCCCAAGGACTGAAAGTATCGCATCACTAACTCTTTGTACCTGCGCGAAAAGTTTACATGAGTAACGTGGTCCAGTTGCTGCACTGTAAAGTATTGATAGATACATGAATAATATGTTACCTAAGTTCGTCTTATGTTACCTGCCCCTTATATGTACATATATGTATTTGTATCTGTTTTGAGTGTATGTTATCTGTCCATCCACTTGTACAATGTATATACTGTGTGTGTTTTTAATGAGCCCTGGAATATTAGCTCAATGAGCTATAGGATTTCACAATAAACTCAATATGAATACAAATAAACGCAATGCCAACTTCTTTAAAGCAAATAGCGTGAAACATTGTGTACTGTAAAGAGAATATGTAATTCTAATACCGCTAATTCTGAATCAGGTTGATCCCTTGTGTTTGGTCACCGCGTTAACCTAAACGCCGTATGTGCAGTTTCGTTAACTGGGAAGTTTGAATCCGTCATCTTACCAGCTTACTCACTGCCAGCATGTTAAGAGGATATATAGGAATCCTGTCAGAGATACACATCAAAGAAGTTCGAAATCGATATCTATCGGAAAAGATCAACAAGTTAGCCTTGCAGCCTACAGCACAGTTCACTGTAAAACGTCAACAAGTAAAATACTGAATATTATATTTGCTATATAAACGCACGGACAATCTACGGAAGGTGCATATTAATTCTTTGTGACAGAGCAAGGATAGCAATGAAACTGATGTTGTTGAAACTTGGTTATTAAAGCGTACTGAAAGGACCCGCCTTTATCTCATGTGGGTTTCACGACGCACGGAATGACCAATAGTGGTGCAGACAAATCTTGCCATGCATGCAGTTGGCTGACAATGGCAATTTAACGGTAGGACATCGAATAAACCCAAAACCATCATCGCGTGACAATCAGATTTTTGCACGGTAACGTAAGCTTAATATCTCAGCGCGCCCTTCCACCACCTACTCGGTAACCTTAGCTCAGGTTCACCCGCTTCACCGAATAAGGAGACGCGGTTAGACAATTCCCTGCTGTAAACGGGATCGTATTAAACGCAGCTGAAACGTGATACGAGTGGCAATCAACCTCAGATTTCAAACTAGACTGCAGAGAAACCTGACACTTGACAACGAGTCGGTCAGCTGTGGGTTAAGTAGTTTGGGAACTTTTTGTGATTTATGAAGGTTTTTGGTGAAGGTGACTCTTTGATGCCCTAAATGTGGACTCTCACTGCACTTGGGGCACTGGTGCAGTACTGTGGGCTTCAAAATATACTCAAAGAACTTCGAAGATAAAGAACAAATATTCTTACGTTTTGTGTATTTTGTTGTCTTCTGATTCATACTTTTACGTGTTACGCAATATCTAAGTTATACAAAAATCGGCGAAAATAAAACAACAGTGCCGCAGTGAATGAACCCCACTGTGCCGCAACGGTGACTCAAGTGCAGTATGGTACCATCTTAACTGACATGGCAAAATGATAAGTCAGTCAGTCAATTAATGTAATATTCTACCAGATTTTGTATTGAAATATTGAGACTGTAAATGACCGAGCGAGCATTGGATAGCTGTGTGATAGTTTTGAAAGCCTTGGTAACCTCGGCGATGTGAGATTCGTTATTTAAAATTACATTAGTATTTGCCATGTGTACAGACACGTAGCCAGATGTCTGTTTTGTGTCTTAGAAAAGAATAATTTCCTACATCATCCTTTGATCCTGTCCTAATTAAGCACTTTGGACCAATTGAGGACAAATCTCACCCAGCATTGCTGTGCAAATGGTTGCGTAATCGAGTCATTTGTCCTCTTCCAGCGTCGCCATAAAAGTGCCACAGTAGGCCACTTAGTAATGTATATCCATGTACATTACTTATTGAACTACATTACGTTTCTATATTAAAAGTCCCTATATAATCTTAGTGTCTCTCAGAGGAAAGCAATTATCGGTTCCTTCACTTTATCATGTATTTACTAATGTCATACTCGTAAATAGAATGGATTACACTTTATTGAAGATGCATTTGCGTGTCGTAATTCTACCTTAAGTTGATTCACCTATTAATACTTTTGATTAAGGACGTTATTCTCCGATTCGTCTTGAGTGTCTCACGTTAATCACGCTCCTTCTAGAAGGGTAATCATTC
>NC_049983.1:24035317-24039803 GCF_000003815.2 Branchiostoma floridae | reverse complement strand
TTTGATACGAAACTGTAAAACGCCATCTAATGACGCAGATTGTACTTCTCAGAACAACGACGGCAAAAACAATAACTTCTGCGCCGTCTATTCCATTGCTTGCGTTGGTGGTATTGCACATAAAGTTTAAGATGATATGTCAAACTATGACGTTTGCAGAATACCATCTGAGCCAAGACTGCATGCAAAGATAGTTTTTACATTGCTAACCATGCCCCAATACCTTGCCACCAGATACAGAAGCTGGTGTGTTACGCCGAACGACGGTTATACAGATGCCTTTGGGAGTTGGAGTGTTATTTCGCACCCTCCGACTATTTTTTCCCCGCAGAAGTGGACGGCTATGACTGCCCACTTCTCTGTTACAAAATGGAATATTTTGAGCGATAACTTTGTTGTGTTCTACGTTTCACGCTGCCGGCGAAGCGGCCATTTTGCCCCTTTTAATCTGCAACGGCAATCCGCAATTTCCATAGCTCTACAGAATCGGTCCTGGTAGACTATAACGCTTGTGTATCGTTTCCTGTGTTTCTGTGGGGCAGGGTCTTTAGTTCAGTGTTTTAATCACAGCTATGTCATGATCCCACGAAGCACTTACTCTGAGGGCATTTCTACTTGTCCCTGGGAGGTCCCCGTAGTAGGTGCCCCAGATGTTAATGTAACAGGCGTTACAGCCAATTTAGAATGGTACTTTAGGTCAGGGGCAGTGAGGCTATATGCCCGGCAGGACCGGTGATGTATCACTCTGTCCCATTTCTTTGAGCGGTTGTCTGGAAATGGTGCCAGGTCACATGACCACAGGGGAGAGAATATGGTAACTCTCAACTATTCCAACCTGCAGAAGATTTATGAGTATCTTCGCGGCTGAGGGATGGCGTTACAGTTGAGTGGTCGAGCAATATCGCTCTGCCCAATATTCCGGGGCATATTGAGTCGGCAATTGGGTCAAAATAGGAATATATGGTCCCTGTGGTCACACAAATCTTCCCTCAAGTATTGGTCTGTACTAGTCACATGTACTAGCCACAGGATGAAAAATTGCATTAGTGGCTCATGTCTTTCTCTTTCTCTCTATCACATGGAAATCTGACTCTCTTTCTCTCTCTCCTCTCTTCTCTCTCTCTCTACCTCTCTCTCTCTCTCTCTCTCTCTCTCTCTCTCTCTCCATCTATCGATTATGCTAGCCTTCGTCAAAACTGATTCTTCTGTTGATCAAACAAATCAAATGAAACACAATATCTAGGGCATCGCTCATTTACACCTTGCAATGATACATGTCGGATAGATTGCGACAAATCCATTGAATACTCATATCCACATTGTATCTTGCCATGCCAGTCCATGGGCTATGGGTCTTGGCTGGTAGCTTTTGTAACCACTTGGCGCTCATGAGGAGTTGAACACTTTGGCATTAATTGTGTTCACCGACCCCCATTTCAGTAGTTGATTGGCCCACAATGTGCAATATCTTCATAATACTGAAGCGCAGCCTTATTTTATTACAATACAACATTCTCCATTTCTGGCCAGAAAAGACACCAGATGGATAAAAGTTTAGAATCAACTTGTGGTCAGACACCATGTAATTATAGCCTCTCTGCTATTTGGATTCCCCGGCGATAACGTCACGATAGCCTCCGCTTCCGGACTCCTGCACAGCCAGGGATAATGAGAGACTAGCCCTGAGACACAGCAACACGGTTGTTACTGGCGCACTGCGTACATTCCTCTTCAGTTACTGTCTTGTGATTTATATTTAACGCAGTCTGGATTAGTTTTGAACACCCCAGAATTACAGCTAATGTACATTTTATATGTCAACTATATTTCTCCTACGTACTTTGAGATGGGGAGTAAAAATCGATACACTCCAGAAGCATGTCAACAAGGTTTTATTCGACGGATGATATAATAGATGGATATGATTACAGTATTTGTAGAGAGAATTGGGTGACTCGCACGAGTAATGATATGCGTACGTAACACTCTCTCTTCTGTTCAGGTTTTCTAAATGAGCACATCAGTTAGGATTGTGACTTGGTCTGAAAATGTAAAATCCTAGTAATTTAATGTAAAGTGGCCACACCACCCACTTAGATTCGATGTATATGGTGCGTACCTAAGGCTCCATTTCCACTAGACGGCGATATCACTGCGCTCTCCCTGCGACCTAAATACGCTTTTACACTGAGTTAATCACACAAAACGTAAAAGTGTGACTGAGAATACAACAAAAGACACAGAGTGTAAAAAGTTTTTTTTTTCTTTCTGTACAATTCGTTGAGCGATCTTTCAAATTCTATGTTGCAGAGAGAGCGCCGTCCTAGTAGAAAGGACTGTTTGCGATAACGGAAACCCACCGCTTTAGTTCGGTCAGTTCTCCGACAAAAGTTGCACTGTTGAGGAACGGAAACTGCCAGGGGGCATGTAAGCATCAGCCGTAAGAAAACGATTGGCCGTAGATCTTAAGTTTGACTAGCCGAGACGGAAGGTGGAAGACGTACATGAGGCGTGTGTCGTACCAGCTTCAGACTCCATTCCACTCAATTGCCCCACAGATCGCCGTGAGTGGGCGGCCTCTATCACATTGCAGCCGGTCTAATCATTCCGTATTGCCCATTATGTGCACCCTTCCTAACAAGTTGACTGTCAGTGAGGAACAATGTGCCTGGGAGCGGTATATCAGAGGTCGGCTGTTCCCCACCAAACCAGGTAACTGGAGGATGGGATGAGGCTGATCTATTTCCTGTAGACCTCAGGCCGAAAGAGAGACCAACGTGCGGGAACACGTTCTACGGAAGTCGTCCGGCTTGAGTAGGATTTCCTTCAGTCCTTTGCATCTTACCAGCTAATAGGATCTAGAGCTGCACGATGCAGCGCCTGTGTTGCAACGACGGCGAGCCAGACTGGTGTATTGTTACACATTACCGTCCTTGACCATGGAGTCGTTCACATGTTTTATCCCTCTAAAAGTGTTTTAGCTTCCTCAGTAGCAGAGTCGACACCAATACACCCACCGATTTCGACTGCCAGATTGAAACCTGCCTTTGAAATGCCGTTTATGTCAAAGTTGAATAGAAACCCTGATCATTGGTAGTGACCAAGTTGGATAGAAACTCTGATCATGGATAGTGACCAAATTGGAGCTTTCTCTCACGCCTTTATATAAGAACTACCCGCGTTACCAACTACGTCAAAGTTGACCGAAAATCTGGACCAGAGTCTAGACAGCCACTTTTCAAGTCTTAAGCCATCGTCTCCCGCATCAATCAGATAACGTCACCATCCATTCATCACGCTCACCACGGAGAATTTCCCGGCAGATCGGGGATTATGGCGGGCATGATTGCTGAAATAGTGGCGACCCAAGGTCCCCGTGGCCCGGCCTGAACTATACACGTGTGGAGAGGAGATAAACTTACTTAAGGTGAACTCTCACTGCACTTTGGGCACCGGTGCGGCACTGTGGGGTTCGTAGATGAAGATAAAGAATGAATTTTTCTCCCGTTTTGTGTATTTTGTTGTATGTCATACTTTTTGGTAAAACGCTAAATCTAAATTATCAAAATTCGCGAAAATAACAAAACAGTGCTGCAGTGAACGAAACCCGCAGTGCCGCAACGGTGCCCCAAGTGCAGTGAGAGTCCACCTTTAGAGAGGTGAAGGTAGATAAGGTAGTATCTCATTGTACTTGGGGCAACGGTGTGGTACTGCGGGGTTCGTTTACTGTGTTACATTGCTGTGTTTTTTTCGCCGTTTTTTTTTTAAATATTTAGATATTGCATGATGTGTAAAATTATGACATAAGAAATACACAAAACGTAAGAAAATTTGTTCCTAATGTCTGAAATTCATTGAGTAAACTTTCGAACGCCTCAGTGCCGCATCGGTACTGCAAGTGCAGTGAGATACCAACTGTAATGAGGGAGGTAAAGAGATCTAATAACTTCAAGATATAACATTCAAAAAGGAACTATCAAAGTTAACAGTTTTTAGATTTCTTCCGGAGGAAAACTTTCACAGCAGTGACGCCATGTTGATTTGATTATATGGATGACGTTCTATGGAATATTCAAAACTGATGCCAGCGTGCGAATAAAAAAAAATGGCCCAAAATGCCTTGTTATGGAATAAAAGTGGTTAGAAAAGTTCATTGATATAACTAACAGAAAATAGTATATCGAACAATAACTTTTCATTTTCATTCTTTTACATCTTCATTCTATGAACTGACAGTTGAAAAGTAACATTCTGTGACGTTCGTGATATTTTTTTTCGCAATCTGCTTTGTACGATTTAGTGTATGGTTTAAAAGTTTTCGGTACGAAAACGTGATTTAAATCAACATGACCTAACACTAAAAGACAAAAGGCATATAAGGTTATGCTTGATGGTGTTAGGGGATAAAAAGATACGTGCACAAAGGACACACGTAACATGAACCTTTGTTCCGTGTGATAATATCATAACACGTGCAATATCGCTG
>NC_049983.1:23995671-24035217 GCF_000003815.2 Branchiostoma floridae | reverse complement strand
TGCTGAAAGCGTGCTTGGTGACCTTTCTTTTCTGAATGATACGATACCAATGCATGGAATTCTAGCATAATGAATTACGAAGATATCAGTAATACGTGTAGTCACAAGGCGGAAGTTGTACGAAGATCAACCCAGGACACAAGCAAATGATGTGTTTTTACGCTTCTTCTTCGATATCCGAACGAAGACTCATCTGTGTTTACTTGGTAGAATCCATAGCTTAACAGTTTTGAGCTTCCTTTCAATACAAAGAGAACGCTCACCGTGAACTTTAAGTCGAACTCGTTGACCTTCATCAAATGATTGACTCAACGCACTGACGTTCCGGAAGTCGTAAGTGACGCCAGAACAGAAACCAAGTGGCGGGAAGATGGAAACTACCACCGTCACGGTTCAGTGAGGGTTGATGCGCCCTGATGTAAGATGCGTTATCTGATATCATTATGCATTCATTTATCACAACAGATAGCAGTATTATAGTGAATGTCACTCAGGGATAGCTGTGATATAATGAATGTCACTCAGCACCAAGGACAGTCGTGTTACAATGAATATCATTTAACAGCATGGGCAGTAGTGTTACAGCATACAGCACTAGGGAAAGCATTGTCAGTATGAATGTCATTCAGTACCAGGGACAACAGTGTCAGTGTGAATGTCATTCAGCAACAGGGACAGTGGTGTCAGTGTGAATGTCATTCAGTGTCAGGGACAGCAGTGTCAGTGTGAATGTCATTCAGTACTAGCGACAGCATTGTCAGTATGAATGTCATTCAGCACCAGGGACAGTGGTGTCAGTGTAAATATCATTCAGCCCCAGGGATGGCAGTGTCTGTGTGAATGTTCAGCACCAGGGACAGGGGCAGCAGTGTTAGTGTGAATGCCATCAAGAATCATGGACAGAAGTGGTAGTGTGAATGTCATTCAGCACCAGGGACAGCAGTGTCAGTTCGAAGGACACCAATCCTGTGAACTGCACCCATCTCCGATACAAAAAAGGAGCTGTTCCAAACACTTCCAGAAGAATACTTATCTCCACACGGTCAACTTCGATTGTACTTTTTTATTTCCGCTGATACCATCACCACATGCGCAATTTGTAAATGTGCCATTTGAATACATAGAGTGGTACTGTATTATATGTGCTACATAGATTTACATGGCACAATTGTGACATTATGTCGTTATGATGAGGAGAAAAGTCCTGCAGTCTTGTGACTGACATCCCTTAGTCTCCAATGGTTAGGTATGTACAGCACAAGGCCAAACATCATTTGATAAGCGACAAAGGCATCAATAAGAAGGATTTCATGAACCTTTGCGTACAAAATGCTGTGTTCATCCAAATTCATCCAGCACATAATTCAATGATTTTCCTCTTACACAGTATATACAAAATCAGAATGCCTTTTCTACTCCACATACAACTGAATTTGCTATGCAGATCAAAATGACTAACAAAATTACACAATGTAACAAAAGTACACAAATTATCTACAAAATTATAGCAAGATATTTTATACAATGTCTAGGAAGATTTTATGTTAGATTCTTATGTAAAAGTATAATAAACATGGAGTGTTCATCATTTCCTCAATGGCTATGTTACATTCACACCGTTTGCTAGACGTATGTATCAGATTATTGCTATTTACAAGCGTAAGTTCAGTAACTTTGCACCAAACGTTCTGGGACAAACTTATTGTATGATTCCCGCCGCCATGATGTCGCTTGCTGGAAGAAGCGGATCATGTTTACTTTGAAAAGGGCTGGATTGGCACAAGTGGCTGGGCAGCATTCTGCTTTTGAATGAAATCTACCAACAAATGCACTAATGAACTGTCAATTAAGGCGCATTCTTAAGGCTATGTTTAGGCAGAACCAAAAGACTTCTATCTACTACAAGATGAGCTTGGCATTCCTACACCTTAAATTCCAATAAGAAACGTTTACTCCACCATTTTGGCAGTATCAGGGCTGACTTCTTCCAAGACTTCCTTGAATGCCTGACGCGCAGCCTGTCCCTTCCT
The DNA here is from genome assembly GCF_000003815.2 of Branchiostoma floridae. NCBI lineage: Eukaryota > Metazoa > Chordata > Leptocardii > Amphioxiformes > Branchiostomatidae > Branchiostoma > Branchiostoma floridae. The sequence continues at coordinate 24,033,187 of NC_049983.1, read as the reverse complement.
TCCGACAATGTCCAAGAGTTCCCTTGCCGTGCTATGACCTGTTTTGTTGGCCCTGATGATGCCGCATTCCTCCTCACTGAAGTGGTGATGTTGCAGGAGATGGTTCAGGATTCTCTCTTGGACGTAACGTGACGTCAGGTCCCGGATCAGCTTTGTGCGGTTCCTGATGAGCGGGTCCTCATCCTCGCTACACAGCAGGTCACTGGCGTGTCCTTGGACCATCTCAGCTGCATGCGGGATGATCTGTTTCAAAACAGCCTTGAAGTCACGACTTGCAGGTGCACCTTTCCTTCCGACTGTGTCCAACAGTTTCCTTGCCTTGTCTTGGGGTGTTTCTTTTGCCCTGATTACGTCACACTCCTCAGCAGTCAGAGTGCCATGTGCCTGCAGTTGATCCAGAATTGGCTCCACGTGCCTCAAGACCTGGACCAGCTCTGGGCGGTTAATGGCGAGTGGGTCCTCATCCTCCCTACACAGCAGGTCGCAGATGTACTCTTCTATCGCGAGAGTGCGATGGACGATTGTACCTCCCTCTTCCCATGCCTGCTTGATCTCCTCCTTGCCATAGGAGTAGAATTGGTCCCTGTGTTCCTTCAGTGCACGAGAACTGAGCACCTTCTCTACTGTGCCTGTTCCTGGGCTGCATTCGTAGAGCACATCAGCATTGATGTTCTCCAGCTGCTGCAGCATCTCTCCACACTTCAGCTTGTCCCCCTGCAAACTCCGGACACAAATGTTGACTGCACGGCCGTCCGGAGAGAGTTTGATCAGACCTTCCACATCCCTGTCCACACACTTGGCGCCATCTCTCCACAGCGACGGGCGATTCTCCAGCTCCCTCATCAGGCGGGTCTGCACTTGGGGAAAGAATCCAGATGAGAGCATGTCAGTTGAGTCGGCACACTGGATTTGCATCCCAAAGTAGACCATCTTCGATTCTGCTGGTGGTTGCCACACCTCGTCAGGCATGTTTTGTGTCAGCAGCCCTGGGATGATGTAGGTCTCTTTGTCAAAGGTGTGGCAGAGCTGGAACTCTCGCAGCAGGGTGATCACGAGATCCACGTCAGCAACGTCTTGGAACACACGCTGCAGCTCCTCCCTGGTGACGTAGTCTTCACTTGTTCTGTTTAGGTGGTTTTCAAAGTAGTCTGGTGCCATGACTCGACCGAAAACGTCTGTGCCAAGCCAGTTGGGCTTCAGGACAATGATGGGGTCAGAAGTGGCCGGAGTGATGAACAGAATCTGCGTTAGAAATAAAGTTTAAGAGATAAATCGGCATCATGATCATTTCACACCTGGCCACTGTACATCTATTTACTGAAGTTTTTTGTCATAACAAATGATAAAATGCCTAAAATTAACACCATAATTTTTACAAAATCGTATGTACGTAGCACGTGATGTAAACTACCAAGATATAACAAAAGAATAAGCATTATCTACTAACAGCATAATCTATTTATGTGCAAAACATGAGGTTGCAGAACACTTGCATATGATACCTCCTTTCATTGAAGCATTGCCAATAATAAAGCATTTCAATACCTCTGCCAGATGGTGCAAGAATGTTGAAGATTTCTTGAGAAAGTCCTCGGTCACAAATCTGTCAAGTTCCTTGACTTCCTTCACGTAGTCAGACCACATCATCACCGGACACTTAGTGCTGGTTTTACTCTTGCACCACTTTGGTAGACGCTTCATGACCTTTGCACACAGCTTGGGCATATCGCGTTGATGCTGTTGGTTTGTGAATAGCAAGCTGTACATGTTAAGGATTCCTGTGGTCTTCACATAATGTGGCATGTTTTTGTTCTGCTATATCCAGAAATAATTTCATGTATTCTGAAATAAGCTTCCTGAAGATATATGCGTACTTTCTTTTATTTAGTTTGTTACTCTGTGACTGGAGGGTAACCTCCATTGACAGAGTATTGTAATCGGTCTACGTCACAGAGTATGTGTGTGATTGACATAAAAACAGTCATGTTTTTAAATGATCTAATGGTAAAGGCAAGTAAACACGTACAGTAAAAAGCAACATAGTTGGTTAAGTTATAGAGCCTCACATGAATCAATGCTGCTCCTATCCTGACCAGAAGACTCTTCAGTCGGTCCATCTCAGGTGTCCGAGTCTTCCTACAGTCCATCAGGATCACTTCATCTGCGATACGCAGATGGTCTCTGAACTCTGTTTGCATCGTCTGAACAACAAGGGCCGCTCGGTCCTGTCCTAGTTGTGCCAATGAATATTTGATTTAATTATTAGAAACTAAACGTATTTGGGTTAAACAGATTGAGTGCATCTGTGGTCGAAAGATGAAAAATTGAAACTGCTCTAGACATATATCGATAGTTATAGCAATTGATGTCAATGCAATTAGAAAAAAAAACGTTCGAAGACCTCATACCTACATGAAATTTTTAGAGCTTTTGTTTAATCGATTACAAAATAAGCCTTAACTAGCATGATCTATTCAAATGATGGTCTTTAGGTAATTGCTTTGAATTCACAAAAGCTCTAAACATTTCATGGAGGTATGAGGTTTCCGAAATTTTTCCTTACCTATGGCGGCATCCACCTGGTCCGCATTACTGGCCACCAGGATGACGTCAGGCTGCCGGTTTGGGTTGCAGGACTTGATGAAACACAACCACCAGGTAACCTATGGTAACAAGGATTAAAAAGTTATGTCAAATCAGCTGCAATATCTGAAAGAAAACGACATCATCTATATTTGTGCATTAAATTCTCAGATATTTTGCCTTTTACAACTAGAAATAATTGATTGCACTAAGTGGTAAAAGTGCACAGTCACATTGTGCATTCCATTTGGTGATACATTAGCTTCATTCAAATGTTTGTCACAATGTACGCCAGTTGATCAAGTCCTTCACACACTGTCCATGGTGTATAGGGTGGGCCAGTTTCTTTAGCCTAAGTTGGCCACACAACAAATGCAAATTTACATTACACTGGTATAGTAGTGGATGTTTAAATTTATCTACTATCTTTTCCAAATGATTGCTAAGCCGAGAAAGCAGTATTGGCCATTAAAGTGTGACAGCCCAACGCTGGGGATTGCAACTGTGACCTACTGAATGCAAAGGGACAAAACCTGCTCATTAGACCATTGTACCGGTTTATGTAGCAATCATTGCATGTCGTGCCAAGCTTCTATCCTCAAAATTTTGAGTCCAGTTTTATACCCGGTAAAGACTATATTCTTGTACCTGTTGTTCTTGGGCCTTTTTATTGTCCATGATGTTGTACAGCACAACGAAGACGGTGTTCTCTGCATCCATGAACATACTGTGTGTCACCGCATACTCCGCCTGCCCAGCAAAATCCCACACGCTGACCTCCCCCACCCCTGGAACATGGAACGTTCCAATATCCACCCCTGGTGTGGGGTCGTGAGGTTGGCTCACTGGCCGTCGGGAGAGTCTTTCGATCAGTGCAGACAGCAGGCCCTATTGTGTAAGATGCTGGTCTCATTACTGGTATATACAATTGGTGTTAAATGACTGGTATATAATATCTGATACGTAATACTATGTCCAGTAATAAGAGTTATGAGATCGCATAGCACAGCGGCAGTGTGTTTGGCTTGGGACCGAGAGGTCTCTAGTTCGAATCCGGCCGCGTGTCACCGATCTTGTGCCCTTTGGAAAGACACTTTACACAGCTTTCCTCATTTTACTTAGGTGAAAATAAGTACCTAGCTTCGATTAGGATAGGACTTTAAATAAAGGTCCTGTGTTTGGGGAGAGCCATAACCCGGGCACGTAAAAGAACCCGCCTCCTGTGCGATGGAGCGGTGTGAGTGGATCAAACCATTCTGGCCAAATGGCGAGCAGCCTCGTAACCCCTGCTTTGCCTTTTGGGTCAGTTAGTCGAGCTTGCAGAGGCTCGGTGTTTCTCACTTAGGGAGAAGAGATGCCACAGTGAGTGTAGTTCAGTGCCTAGAAGTGATCAATTGCCATGCACTGAGCAAACTCGTTAAAAATAAAAAATAAATAAAAAAAACAGTGCAGCGTATCACTTTAGAAAATTAAGAATAATTCCCACCTTTCTCTTTATTATAGAAGGAAAAGGATTAAACAGGATTTGAAAGGTCATGACTAAGGTACATGTAACGTGCCTTTGTGAGACTTTGTTTCAGAGTAGACTTCCCAGTTGCCTCCTTCCCTCCCACAAACACTTTAAACCTGTTGACCTTCACACCGCCTGACTTCTGCATCAACTCGTGGTAGGACCTCTCTTGCTTCACCTGTTTGTCGAGGTTCTGAGAGAACAAATGTTTCATAATCGATAACATCAAATTCTTCCCATCATGCAACAATCCACAGAGTAATAAGCTGGTAGCGTGTTACAGTCTGTTTAATACACTAACCCGCACTAGTACTGTTAGAGTCCATTCCAAGTCACCATGAGGGTTTTTAGGTGATATTTGTAATAACTTTGAATTATTTTGCATGAACGAATATCTATGCCACAATAAATAATCTTTTTTTTTTTTAATTAAGAAACTTTTTGAATATTTGAATTCCTTTGAATATCTTAGAAAGGTTTTGAAAGTAACTGTACCAAAAAATCTTTATTTAGAATAATTGTCAAACTGTGTGAATCTTCTACATTTACAAATATTTGTAAACTTTGTCAAATTGTAAAATTAGTTTATTGCCCCCATAAAAGTATGCCCTATTGTTGTCTCTGTATATTTTTAGATTTCACTGCTTGGCACTGATGGGCCCTTTCTGGTGCCCGGCCATTGTTGCGACACCCAACAATAACTGAAAACACGACATAGTAAAACAAACCGACACAAGATTTTTTAACGCGAACTCTAGCCCAAAAAGCTCACTGTTTATCCAAATGTTGAAAATTCTAAATAGATTTTAAGATTTCATATTGATATTGTTCTATCCCGCTTTTATCTCAAATTGCTGTCAAAGTGTAATGATGATGATTGAAGTGCTATCTTATTTTGTGACATCAATGCAATGCGGGTGCTACGGGGCTGCAAAGTTGATGTTAGAATGCTGTTAATAATATAATGTGGCAGGCTGTTATCATTATATAGAAACAATTAGAAGTATCCAATTCCACATAATGAATATTTCCAAAGTTTAACAGAACCAGTGAGGGAAATATTTGTAAAGTTGAAACAGCATTAAAAGCATTTCTGAAGTATCAAATCTCCTACTAAACATATAATTACAAAGTTTTAAAATCAATTCTAAACAATGGCAACAAACATCCACTCAGTGACTTGGAATGGAATCCTGTTTCTACTCTTCAAAGTGCACCAGACCTAGGAAGTATAATGATTTAATCGTACACTAGGAAATGGATCAAGGAAAGTGTTGTCTGCTGCTTGAACTGATTTACCTTCCAGTGCCGTCGAGTCTCCGGATCCCTTTGATAATCTAAGGGAGCCTTCCCGTCCTGTAATGTAAGCATGAAAGATGTGTTTAATATCCTGCTGTTACTAATCAATCTCCCATGGTCCATTAAGACCGAAGGAGGCAAAAAAACAGCTTGCCAACCAACAAAGTTAAGTACTAAGTAAAAATAACTGCAGAGTATGTATCTTGTGAAAGGTGTGTGATTGGGTGGCGTAATCGGCAGTACACTGGGCTCAGGCAAAAATACCGGGTTAGATTCCTGCCGTGCCATTGGGAAAGGCACAACCATTTTTCTCATCACTCAGGGGAAAATTAGTACCTACGTAGCTTTGGTTAGCGCCGTCTCTCAGATAGAACGTTAAATTGAGGTACAGTGTTTGAGGACAGACACACCCCACGTAACATGCACGTTTAAGAGCCCAGTTTCAATGTACAATTACAGCAGACATATATCATGTCCATAGAGTCTACTTGAAACAAGTAACTAATACCTTATTCTTCACCATAACGTCAGTCCCAGAACGAATGAGAAGCTCACAAATCCCAGTGTGGCCCCCGTCGGCAGCCTTGTGTAAGGGTGTGTCGTGGTCCTATACAGGGAAGACAGGAAGAGTAAGTCTCTGTATATAGTTCAAAGCAACATTGCCAAAGCCCAAGTTTGCATCCGTGCATTCACATTAAACTGTCAGAAAACCAGAGCAACAACAATAAGGAAGTTCTTTCCACATCTGTACAGTGCCCTATCCTACAGTTTGAAAAAAATCCTAGTCCTGTCTACTAGGAGGAACAATAGCTGTTAGTCTTTTTCTTATTGGTTTTCAAAATGTCAAAGCAAAATCCCTTCAATTTAAGTATTTTATTTACAAATTGAAATTTCTTCCTCACTGCTGAACTAGCTTTGATGTTTGTTTGTCTAGAAATATGGCGTACACATTTATATTTGTGGTGTCTACTTGGCAGCCAAAGAAACCAGTATAGACTGGGGTACTGTATTTAAGGCAGTGTGGCTTCTGTTAATTGCACAGAATCTCAAATTCCCTGTCCAGCTGGATAATTTTGCATTGTTGCTCCACCTGGATAATTACATACGCTGGCAAATGGGGTGTGCAATTAAACGGCTTCTACTATACGTCGATGTAGGTTAGACATCCAGGTAATAAGATACGCCAAAAAGTAATTACTCAAGCAACTGGATATGGTTTTGAAACGGTCAGACGTTTCGGATAGTATCCACTATCCTTCGTCAGTGACACTGAAGAGATCTGGAAGAAACAGGTCTTTTATACTCTAACTATGAATGAAGACAATTTCAGCTGTCCAATAGGAAACGTTGTAAGACAATTCAGCCTGAAGACAATTTGGATTCCAAAGAAAACAAAGCTAAGCCAAAGTCTTCAGCTTGACTTGCATTGTTGCTCCACCAGGATAATTGCATGAAATACACTGGCAAATGGAATGTGCAATTAAACGGCTTCTACTGTACTGCACTGTCAGGATTTTTAAAATTCGTATTTAAACTGGGCAACAAAATGTGACACAGATAGGTAATGAGTTTGAACATTTTATCATAACGTTACAGTAAAGAAAAGTTACATATACACTAGAAAGGCCGACATTTGCTTGGGAGCAAATACAGCATATTGCAATCCATCTTCATCGTTGAAAAAATCCCAAAATTCAACAATTTGAAGTAATAATTTGCTCAAAGGGAAAATGAAGTACTGTGGGCACTTGTCCTACTCACCTTCATGCCGAATTCTAGGTCATTTGGTTTACATATAAGGGCATAGGAGCCATAAATATACATTTTTTAGTCAAAAATGGCTAAAAATCCCCAAATAACTCATTTTATAAGTGCTCTATGAAGAAAATGTTGATGGGGTCCTGTTGTCATATGTCCAATTTACCTTTGTACCAAATTTCAGGTCATTTGGTTTACATACAAGGGCATAGAAGCCAAAAATATACATTTTTAGTCAAAAATGGCCAAAAACCCTTAAATAACTCATTTTTGAAGTGATCTGTGAAGAAAGTGTCAATGGGGTCCTGTGAGCATATGTTCAATGCACCTCTGTACCAAATTTCAGGTCATTTGGTTTCTATACAAGGGCATAGGAGCAAAAAATATGCATTTTTAGTCAAAAATGGCCAAAAACCCTAAATTAACTCATTTTTGAAGTGATCTATGAAGAAAGTGTTGATGGTTTTCTGTGCTGATATGTCCAATGCACCTCTGTACCAAATTTTATGTCATTAGCTTGTAATACCAGGGCACAGGGGCCAAAAATATACATATTTTGTTTAAAAATGACCAAAAACCCTAAATATCATAAATTCTAAGGCCTCTATCAAGAAAGTGAAAAAAACGTCTGGGGGTATTTGCTATTTCTACCACCCTGCCAAATTTCAGCTCATTTGGCCAAAAAATGAAAAAATTAATCCCATTTGAAGATTTTGACAGGAGAAACTCAGAAAAAACTAGAAAGGCCGACATTTGCTTAGGAGCAAATACAGCATATTGCAATCCATCTTCATCCTTGAAAAAATCCCAAAATTCAACAATTTGAAGTAATGTTTGCTCAATGGGAAAATGAAGTACTGTGGGCACTTGTCCTACACACCTTCATGCCGAATTTTAGGTCATTTGGTTTCAATATAAGGGCATAGTAGCCAAAAATATACATTTTTTAGATAAAAATGGCTACAAATCCCAAAATAACTCATTTTATGAGTGTTCTATGAAGAAAGTGTTGATGGGGTCCTGTTGTCATATGTCCAATTTACCTTTCTACCAAATTTTAGGTGATTTGGTTTACATACAAGGGCATAGAAGCTAAAAATATACATTTCTAGTCAAAAATGGCTGAAAACCCCAAAATAACTAATTTTTGAAGTCATCTATGAAGAAAGTGTCAATGGGGTCCTGTGAGCATATGTTCAATGCACCTCTGTACCAAATTTCAGGTCATTAGGTTTTCATACAAGGGTATAGGAGCCAAAAATATACATTTTTAGTCAAAAAATGGCCCAAACCCCTAAAATAACTCATTTTTGGAGTAAACAATGAATAAAGCATTGATGGGGTTCTGTGGTCATATGTCAAACGCACCTATGTACCAAATTTCATGTCATTTGGTTTTAATACAAGGGCATAGGAGCCAAAAATATACATTTTTAGTCAGAAATGGCCAAAAACCCTAAAATAACTAATTTTTTAAGCAATCTATGAAGAAAGTGTTGATGGTTTTCTGTGCTCACATGTTTAATGCACATCTGTACCAAATTTCAGGTCATTAGCTTGTAATACCAGGGCACAGGGGCCCAAAATATACATATTTTGTCTAAAAATGACCAAAAACCCTAAATATCATAAATTCTAAGGCCTCTATCAAGAAAGTGAAAAAAACGCCTGGGGGTATTTGCTACTTCTACCACCCTGCCAAATTTCAGCTTATTTGGCCCAAAAATGAAAAAGTTGAATCCATTTGAAGATTTGACAGGAGGAGAACGAAAGGAAAAACTAGAAAGGCCGACATTTGCTTAGGAGCAAATACAGCATATTGCAATCCATCTTCATCCTTGAAAAAATCCCAAAATTCAACAACTTGAAGTAATGTTTGCTCAAAGGGAAAATGAAGTACTGTGGGCACTTGTCCTACACACCTTCATGCCGAATTTTAGGTCATTTGGTTTCAATACAAGGGCATAGTAGCCAAAAATATACATTTTTTAGTTAAAAATGGCTACAAATCCCAAAATAACTCATTTTATGAGTGTTCTATGAAGAAAGTGTTGATGGGGTCCTGTTGTCATATGTCCAATTTACCTTTCTACCAAATTTCAGGTGATTTGGTTTACATACAAGGGCATAGAAGCCAAAAATATACATTTTTAGTCAAAAATGGCTGAAAACCCCACAATAACTAATTTTTGAAGTCATCTATGAAGAAAGTGTCAATGGGGTCCTGTGAGCATATGTTCAATGCACCTCTGTACCAAATTTCAGGTCATTAGGTTTTCATACAAGGGTATAGGAGCCAAAAATATACATTTTTTGTCAAAAATGGCCAAAAACCCTAAAATAACTCATTTTTGGAGTAAACAATGAATAAAGCGTTGATGGGGTTCTGTGGTCATATGCCAAACGCACCTATGTACCAAATTTCATGTCATTTGGTTTTAATACAAGGGCATAGGAGCCAAAAATATACATTTTTAGTAAGAAATGGCCAAAAACCCTAAAATAACTCATTTTTTAAGCAATCTATGAAGAAAGTGTTGATGGTTTTCTGTGCTCACATGTTTAATGCACATCTGTACCAAATTTCAGTTCATTAGCTTGTAATACCAGGGCACAGGGGCCCAAAATATACATATTTTGTCTAAAAATGACCAAAAACCCTAAATATCATAAATTCTAAGGCCTCTATCAAGAAAGTGAAAAAAACGCCTGGGGGTATTTGCTACTTCTACCACCCTGCCAAATTTCAGCTCATTTGGCCCAAAAATGAACAAGTTGAATCCATTTGAAGATTTGACAGGAGGAGAACGAAAGGAAAAACAATATATTGCAATCCCATACTATGTATGGATTGCAATATAACAATATATTGCAATCCCATACTATGTATGGATTGCAATATAAATATAGAGATTATGTCGGTTTTGATTGTTATATGATGCTATGCTCTTGTGTACTGTTAGATTTAAAGTTACTATAGAAGAAGATTACATACACTTGAGGTCTTGATAAGTCTATTTCAAACAAGTTTGTTTTACCTTATTCTGGACCATAACGTCAGCTCCCAAACTGATCAGAAGCTCACAGGTCTCGGTGTCACCCCTAGCAGCCGCCCGGTGCAGGAGTGTGTCCTGGTCCTGTACAGGGAGGACGGGCAGTGTTTAGCTTAAATTTTATCAAGCAAACTATTATATAAATGAACAAGGACAGATGATAAACCAATTAGTTAGTAATAAAATACAACTTATGTTAGTGCCGACATTGAACAAAAACAGACTTTATACTAAACAAGTGCTTTTAAAAAAAGCTGGCGTTTCGTCTACGTTTATGAGTGTGAACTGTCTTTTCCTTGAAGTAAAATCTGTTCACTCAAGGGCTGTTGCGTCTATAAGAAAAGTTGTTATTTTGGAAAGGAGTACTGTTTAATAGCTGGTCTTGGCTTACAACTTTATTTTAGATGTACAATAAGTTCATTATAAAATCTATCAATATACTCAGGTACTTATGTACACTTGAAAAAGCACCATCAGCACTGTGACAAGATTCTATCTAAATTGACTACCAAATGTCAAACAAATATCCAAACCAATTAACAGCTACCTCATCTCTATTATACTGGTTTCCGCATTTACAACATTTCTTCCTTGTTTTTCTGGATAATTTTGCTAATATTCATGAAAACTTCCATACTTTTGTGTCGAGCGGTGTGACTTTCCACATCCGTGTTGTCTGAAAACTTCTGAATGAAGTCGATACTGAACAATGGAGCATTTGCTACTGTAAAAAGGATCGCTGTTTTTGATGGAGTTTCGTGCAAACAACATCAAGAGCCTCTGTTTACATCATGAATAGTAGTTTAGTGGCGAGTGTTTTGCGAGAATCATCTTACCGCGCATAGGAGCCGCTGTACGGTATTTTCCATTACCATGAACAGAAAAATTCGAATGCCGGGTTTGGAATCTATGGAGTCCTGTTCATAAGACAAAGGCCTTGCATACATGGAATGAATACTAAAATAAAAAAATAAAAAATGATATATAAAAATATAATATCAATAAATAAATAGAATATTTATATATTTATCTTCAATATTTAAAAAGAAAAAAATCCACTCTCGGTTTCGAACCAGGGACTTTCGGATCCAAGGCGTATGACGTTACTGATTGAGCTAAGTTGTTACGTATAGTGCAGATGAGTGTAGTCGATACTGAACAATGGAGCATTTGCTACTGTAAGAAAGGATCGCTGTTTTTGATGGAGTTTCATGCAAACAACATCAAGAGCCTCTGTTTACATCATGAATAGTAGTTTAGTGGCGAGTGTTTTGCGAGAATCATCTTACCGCGCATAGGAGCCGCTGCACGGTATTTCCATTACCATGAACAGAAAAATTCGAATGCCGGGTTTGGAATCTATGAAGTCCTGTTCATAAGACAAAGGCCTTGCATATATGAAATGAATACTATAATAAATAAAAAATGATATATAAAAATATAATATCAATAAATAAATAGAATATCTTCAATATTTAAATCCACTCTCGGTTTCGAACCAGGGACATTCGGATATGAAGGCTTTACCGATTGAGCTAAGTTGTCACGTGTACTATATCTGAGTGTACATTATGCTTTAAGCTCACTACATAGTATTATTTATGTCGATTTTCGGTCGCTTTCTTGATAAAATCATTTTTTTTCTTGTGCAATCTTGTGGAATAGATGTTATATGGCCATTTTCCAGGATATTGAAGTCCGAAACCACAATGCAGTGGTATTTCCGAACATACAGTTGTAGCAGTTGCATGCGGTCGTGTTGAACCAAACCAAGCACCAAGCATGCATCGAAGCAACCACTGAAGGTAAAACCCAATACATTGCGTTTCGTCGCCAGAGGGCGACGAAACGCAAAAACATGTTTCTAACACGTTTCTAACATGTCAGTAGTTGCGTATAGTACAACATAACATCATCAACGCCCAATTTTAATTTCATGTACTATCTAAATGTTCCTTTAAAGCAATGTATTCACCCTATCTATGGCTGTGTTAACGTCTGCTCCAGAACGAATCAGAAGCTCACATATCCCGTCATGACCTCCAGCAGCAGCTTTATGCAGGGGAGTGGACTGGAACTGTACAGGGAGGACAGACATGGGAAGTATAGTATAGTCATGTTAATGACATAACCGTGCCAATGCCCAATTAGTTTAGATTATCCATGTTGTTTTTTAGTCGGTGTTATTGTTACATGATGCGGTGTTCTTGTGTAGACTTCAATGTAAGTCATTACAGAAGATGACAATTACATCCATATATAAATCTAATAAGGTCCATTTCAAAATAAGTTAAACTAACATTGCCAATGCCCAACTTGATAACATGTATTCAGAGTTTATTGACTTAATGTTGTTTTTGAGTCAGTGTTATTTTTGCATGATGCATTGTTCTTGTGTAGACATCAATGTAACATTACACAAAAGACGACAATTACATCGGAATCTAAATTATAAAGGTCCATTTCAAAATAAGTTAAACTATGTTTTATTGCATCCTTTGTCATAACATCAGCTCCAGAACAAATCAGTGTGCCCTCCAGCAGCAGTCAGATGCAAGGGTGAGGACTGGTACTATTCATAGAAAAAATATATGATAAAGGTTAAGTCGAAACAAATATAAGTCACCTTATCTTTGGTCGTAACGTCAGCCCCAGAACGAATCAGAAGCTCACAAGTCCCGGTATGGCCCCCAGCAGCTGCTTTATGGAGGGGACTGGACTGGTCCTGTATTGTACAGATGACAGAGAGGATGTAGTAGTAAATGACATATTTTAGTCATAACATCACCAATGCCCATCTTTACACCCAATAACATGTAACATGCATTGGCATAATACCGGCCGTAAGACTTATACCGGCCGATAAAAAATAATGGAATTTAAAGAGATCTACACATGCAACAATAGTTATTTCTGAGGTATGCACACTTCAGACATCTAGGTCTCCAATACATTATTTACAAAGCATCGATAAACAATGCATTCGAAGACAACAAGTCCAAAAGTTTTCAGTTCATTTTCGGGGCTGGCGAGCTCGTCGTGGGACAAACACACTGTCACGTTCATCGCCAGATTTGTAGATAATAATCACATGTGCTCACGGCACAAGACGAGCATGATTCAACAGCAATCTTGAATTTCTTTTGGTGACCTACAACTCGTGTAAAAGTGTGAGGAACCATTGCATTATCGCCCGGATCTACGGCTGAATGGGTCAAATTGAACGTACGCCGCCATTTTCCCGCCATTTTTAATGCTACGCCAGCAGTAAAGTTTTACGTCATAGCGGTTGTGACAGACCAAAATTAAATGAAAATTCTTGTCAGTACACGCCCATTTTCTGATGACTTTTTGTATGCTCATGCAGGTTTTTGTTTTGTGCAACACTAACAGGAAAGGAAGGAACAACAGAGGATGTATAAAGGTAGATAGCGGCAGTAAATTGTGCCGTGTTTCGTTCGGCCGGTATTATTGCACCCCCTTCCAACCACGCGCCCGTTCTCCGTGCAATTCCGCGGTGTGTTCCAATTACGATATTATGTTTTTAGCAGGACAAGAGAGACAAAATAATATACACACTCAGAAGAAGTGGCAAAGGTAAGCTGTAACAGCAACATGTAACTGGAGAAAATAATGCGTTGATCATTTGCCAAATTAGCATTGCTTGAGAAATTGCAGTAAAGTATTTGTTTATTTGTTTCGAACACCTCCGTCAAAAAACAGCCCTGGTTGAACAGAAATGGCCAAAAAAAATGCAATTATGCTATTTTTTGTTGAAGGCTACACCCACCGAGTATAGGTATTGTGAGAGGGACAGCCACTGCATAGCATATTACATTGATTTGTTTCAGGTTGCACGTGTAGAGCAGGGTATAAGACACGGGACTCTGCACTGGTAGACTTTGTAGAAGTGTCACATTAGTTGGTGCGTAGTACTTCCTCTCCACGAGTGCCTGAGCTGCTTTCTTTTTGATTTCGCTTTTATCATGAGCATGCATGCAGCTGTCATGCATGCAACAAACGCAGTAGAAACCCTGTCACAGATAGAATGATGTACCTGGTTTTCACCTGCATCGACCGTACATTGTTGTACATGTATGTCAAAAACTGGACACTTCTGCCCATCAACAAGGTAAGATATGCGGTGCCTCCCGCTTCCGCTTTGACTGAAATTATGACGCCCGTACCACAACTATATCAGCCCCCTCCTCAGATGACTGTACCCAGTGGAATTGTAGCCTTCAACAAAGAAGTCAGCGCATTTTTTTCGGCCCGGTCTGAGAGGATTTCAGGGTCAAAAGAGCTAAACCGAAGTCAGTCGTTATTATCAGCTAAACAGCGGCGGCGGCGGCCAGTTCTGTCTGACAAGCGCTGTTTTTGACGGAGGTGTTCGAAATAGAACATGATCGAACAGGGGGCGGAGCTTTGGGATTGGTCCATGAGTAGATACTTGTAACTAGTAACATTGAGAGTGTTATGACAGGGGTAACAATTGGGCACCATTGTCCAGGTACAGGTCAGTAGAAAGGAGGACAGAGTTATAGCTACTTACCTCGTCCCTCGCCTCCAGGTCAGCCCCATTTTTTATCAGAAGCTCTGCTACCTCAGTCTGCCCGTACTTGCTGGCCACATGCAGGGATGTCCGGTCAAACTGGATAGAACAACAGTTTGAACAAAATGAATACAACATGACTGCCAAGAGACAAGTATACTGTCATAAAATGCTATGAAAAAGTGCAAACGTGGACAGAAATGAATACAAATATAATTTTTTTTATCACTTCAAATGTTAGAGATCATATCAAAAGTATTTCTAATTATTGGTTTGATAGAATAAGGTAGATGGCAGAGAGTTACTTAACTTAGTATTTGTTTTCTTCTGTGTAAAGTTTTAAGTGTGGCGCTTTGAAGCATGCAGCAGAGGTTAGCGCATGGGGAGTGCGAAAAGAACATAATTATGATGAAAAGGTCACAATCTTCTGCACCAACCGCTGCGTGCATACATTGTAGATGATAGTAAATAATGGAATAGTCATTCATGTACATGTAGCCTTAGTATTACGTTTACTATATTGCAACACTGACTTGGATGACATCCACATGCACAACTGGCTAGTAGGTGAAAGTCAAAAACCGCAGGTTCATGTCTGAAGAAAGTGTGTCCATTTTTAACATTTGAAACAGGTGCTTTTATTATTATTCTGCAATATAGCGACGTTTGGGAATGATTATGTACATTATGCACATTCAAGTAGTTAGTCTATGTGTGTTGGTCGGGAAGCCACAGAAGGAATATTTATTCATTTATTTATTTATTAATAGAATATGGAAAAAAAACTCAGTGACAAAATGCCTTTATATACAAGTTATTCAAATTTACCTTACGGCTTACACCAGAACAATAGCGTCAATTAATCTCTGAATGAGACTTTTTCTTGGAAGGGATCATTTAATTTAGTAGATGACTATCAATGTTGTGAGTGTTGTGACAGGGGCACGATTGTCCCGGTACAGGTCAGGAGAAATGAGCGCAGGGTTACAGCTACTTACCCTGTCCCTCGCCTCCAGGTTAGCCCCATTTTTTATCAGAAGCTCTGCTACCTCAGTCTGCCCATACTCGCTGGCCACATGCAGGGATGTCTGGTTATGCTGGATAGAACAACAGTTGGGACAATAACTCACAACAAAATGTCTGGACAGAGACAAACGTGTTTGAATTAGATAAATTGACGTCTAACCTCTGGAAGACACTGGGAACAACGGACGCTAAACCAGATAGTAAGTGTGTGTGCGTGAGATTATGATAATTAAAAAAAAAGATTGATTTCAAAGTATATTGTAATTTGGTAGGTACCTTTCTTCTTGTGAATTATCTTGTGGTAGTAATACCAAACTAAGCTATGTCCATCTATGTGACAAGTTTAACCCCGCTGTAAAAGTCATGCCTGAACGCTATCAGTATGTAAAATGTTATGTGAATATCAGTGGCATTGTGTCATGTCACATTCACTTTCACATTGATCTTGAATTCCTTATACCTTGATGGTGTTTTGAGATAAATTATGTGTCAGACACGGTAAATCTCATCTTTGGGTATGTCTGAAATAATTTCTGCTTTGTTTGTTGACATTAAATTTCTGCATAGAGATACTCTCAATCTAAATCATATCATGTCTTACAAGTCTGCAGTTTCCTGTCAGAATTACATAATTATTTATTACACGCAGACCTCCTGGGAAAAAGGCTGGAAGGAATAAGGTACGTAAAATCACTACGATTGTCGGCCACCGTCCCCGGCCCTCCCCAACGTTTACATGCAAATCAGGTCTGGAGATGCAACAATGTGTAGACCGTATCGCACAGCTGCATCCAATCCAAATCGATCGACAAGTGAAGTCATCAAGTCAACAAAGACACATGCCTCGAATACTTCAAAATCTGTCAAATGCTAGATCGCTAGTGAATAAGATTGATGAATTTGAAGCAGTTTTGACCACCTCATCTATTGAGATCACAGTTTATTTTTTACTGTAGTAACCGAGACCTGGTTCACTCCCTGCCTCCCGAATTCAGCTACAGATGTGCGAAACTTTAACATGTTCTCTAAATGTCAACCTGACAAATGTGGAGGAGGTGTAGCAGTGTACACCAAAGCAACCATTTCAGCTAAAGTTCTGGACATAGTACTTGTTCCATCGGACTTGGAATGTGTGTGGGTGCACCTACGCCCTCACTGGCTTCCACGGGAGGTATCGTCCATTGCCCTGTGTGGTGTGTATAACCCCCCAGCTTCACGTAATGAAACTGCATTGCTGGGCCACCTGTAAGAGTCTGTATCTGTATCTATATAGCCGGTATAACCGCCCTTCGGCGTAACACACCAGCTTTACAGGCACGCAGTGTGGCAGCAGCTGGTTAAATTACACTGAACGATCCGTCACACCTAACTTTTGCACATCTATCTGCAAGCGTTCTTTAAAACTATCCAGAGAAGATGCCCCTACTGTGCTTGGTGATAACAAATTCCACTCTACAATAGTTCTGGGAAAATAAGAATTTTTGAACACATCAATCCTAGCTTGGTAATTCTGGTACTTGAAGTCATGGCTGTTTCTTGTTCTTTTTTGAGCTGGTAGATACTTATCAGTCGGTACGTCCACCAGCTTATTGGTCATTTTGTACATCATGCAAAGTCTGGACATTTTCCTTCTGTCTTCAAGTGATGTCCACTGCAGATCTGTTTTCATTTTCGTAACACTAGCATCCCTGTTGTAGTTGTTTGTACAGAATCTGGCAGCTTGGTTCTGTACCCTTTCAAGTTTATCTTTGTCTTTCTTTGTATATGGATCCCATACTGTTGCAGCATATTCAAGGTTAGGTCTTACCAGTGACGTGTATGCAAGTGATTTAACCCTGGCTGGGCATGCCCACAAGTTGCGTTTGATCACTCCCGAATGTCTGTTTAGCCTTGGTTGTTATTTTCAATTGTTAACATGGACACCCCACTTCAGCCCAGTTGTTAACGTAACACCTAGGCTTGGTATGGGTGGCTTTTTGTGGTTGCTAATGTCTGACCACAAAACTGGTAAGGGGACACATTTGGTGTGCGTTTGTTTGTTATGTGCATCATATAGCACTTATCAGGATTGAACTGCATAAGCCATTTCCTTTGCCATTCTTCCAGGGTGTTCAGATCTTCTGAAGAAGTTGTGAGTCATTCTTTGCAGATGCCTCTATATATAGCAGACAATCATGGCGAATAACCTCACACTTGAATCGAGCTGGTCTGGCAAGTTATTTATGTAAAAGAGGAAGAGCAATGGTCCCAGGACAGTCCCTTGCAGAACTCCCGATGCTACTCTAACTGGAGCTGAGGCCTTCCCTTCTACCGTTTGCTCTCTATTCGTCAGGAAAGCCTTTAACCAGTTTAATGTAGTACCTTGAATTCCATTATTATAGTACTCCAGTTTTGATATGAGTCTGCTATGGGGAACTTTGTCGAAGGCTTTAGTGAAATCAAGTATTGCTAGATCCACCTGTCTTTTATTGTTCAGTGCCCCAGCTATGTCGTGAACTGTTAAAATAAGCTGTGTTTCTGTGGATTGCTAAATGCTCTGAAACCATGCTGGTAGTCTGTTAGTATATTGTGGCCTTCTAAGTGTTTCATGATATGGCTATGGATAATGTGTTCGAGTAGTTTACAGGAAATACAGGTAAGTGAAACAGGTCTGTAGTTACTGGGGACCGCTCTGTCTCCCTTTTTGAAAATTGCACATATGTTTGTATCCCTCCAGTCTTGGGGGATTTCTCCTGTGTCAAGCGATTGTTGGAAAATGTTAGTCAAAACAGGTGCGATTTCACTGGCTGTCATTTTGAGGAACCAAGGAGGTATTTTGTCGGGCCCGGATGCTTTGGACGGATTAAGGCCTTGCAACATTTTTTCTACACCTCAAGTAGAAATTTCTATAATCCATAGGAGGGGTGCAGGGGTTCCCAAGAGATGGCATGTCTGTGGTGTCTTCTTCTGTGAATACACTTTTAAACTGTGAACTGAGTGCTTCTTCGTCTTTGTTTAATTGGAATATATCTCAGAGAATAGTCGTGAAAGGGATCTCAGCACGACAGGCACGACGAGATTCATACGGATCTTTCTACCAAAAATAAACGGTTATATAGAGGATCGGGTGAAGGTACCATAGCTCATAAAGTCAAAACAGAGCTTAACAACTATAAATTGACGTTAGGCCACAGCATGTAAATTTTATGGATGACATCCTCTGCAGACTGCAAAAATAATGAGATAGGGCGAAAAAAAAACAAGATGGGTAAAAAAAACAAGATGGCAAATTTTCAAAATAGACGTTGTAACAAGACTTGAAGTGACATTGGCATCACAGCCAACAAGGCATTCATTCCTGTATTTAAGAAGTGCAACCAGTGTAGTTAAAGTGACACTAGTGTGGTAGACTGGTATCATTAACCATGTTGGCAACTACACAGCTTCCATAGTTGTGCCACTCTTACAACTATCTATCAAGTTTTGCTTCTGCAACTACAGTCAATGCTACAGAGTCTCTAGCGTCAATTCTAAATTCAATGATTAGGTTACAACACAACCTTTACCCAATTTCGTTGATGCGGCCTTCCCTGAAGAAGAAAAAAATTCTTGTTTTTTTTTCTGAAATCAGGCGAAAATTAATGAGCGCGCGGATGTCATCCATAAAATTTACTTGCTGTGGCCTTAGCTGCGTTTCAAGGTCCCTTATGCCAGAAGCGCGCAAGCCAAACTGAGCCTTTCTGATTGGCCTTTTATAGGTGTCGCCTAGCGGGGGGGTGGTAGGGCGTAATAGAAAAGGCGTCGAAGGCAAAAAATAACTTGGAGGTACTTTGCACCAAGAAAGATAGCTTTAGAACCTTAGTCATCTTTCAAATGGCTTCCATATCCAGTAGAGTACGATACAAGAAAAATAACAATAATAACGCCTTTTGGAAATGTAGACTGGTCCATTACCATGGAAACGGAAATAGGTACATGGCGTCATCTACAGCCAAAAGATGCGGGGTAGCACCCGGTTATAAAACCTTTTCAATTTTTTGCTCCAGCGCTATCCGTGGATTTTTTATTAATATTTTTCATATTCATTTAAGGTCTCATTGATGAGTTTCTTTTTCCCATAGACTTCTATGTTATAATTCGTGGTTTACATGGGCGTGTTCATAATGAAGCTAAGTGCAATTTTAGCAGATTTTTCTATGTTGAGCACATTTACCCTATATCGTGGGAAAAAATTGCCAACGTCAACTATACGTAGGTTCTTTTTTTATAGCAATTACAAACTACGATTAGTTAATCCCCACAAAAGGCACTTTTTTCGCTGCTAGTGCACAACCGCACCACTCAGAACCCTGGGGACTGTGTACCTCCGACCTAGAGCGCGGCTGCAAAACTTTACCTGCTAATTTCTTCAGTTACAAACGAGCTTTCACCAATCTAACTTTTGAGATCAGTTCCGCTGGCTAAAGGGAATTTCTCACCGCTAAAAACACTCGTCCATGCAGCCGTTTATTTTTTGGCTCGGATCTCTTTTAGGGTACCCACTCGGGGTAATACATCAATGAGACCTGAAGTCATCCCATTTCTATGTCACTGACATGTCTTTTGTTCTCAGGTTAAAGTTTGTTGTATAGTCCTCAAGGTCATTCTTGATAGCTGGCTCGTCAGATTTTGTGCGAATGTACACTTTCCTTTTTGGTTTTTTGTTCTGCATGTTAAGTGCCAAGTTAACGTCCACTAGAACCATGTCGTGGTCACTTATTCCCGGAGCTATTGTGGCTTTTTCAATTATGTTTGGGTTATTAACCAAGACCAGGTCCAAAATATTACCATTTCTAGTTGGTTCCTGAACTGTTTGGTTATGGTTATCCACTAAGTGCAGTAGTTTCTGTGCCTGTCCTGTATGGTTCTGATCGTTGTCTGTTGTGCTGGCATCCCAATCTATACCAGCTGCAGGGGTGTTGAAATCTCCAAAAATGATTACGTTGTCAGAGTTTATCTAAGTTGGATTTTATTTATAGAGCTGTGAAGCTCATCCAGACTATTGCGTGGGTCCGATGGTGGCCTGTATATGCGTAGTATGTAACGGGAGGTGCCCCAACACGGTACGCTTTTTCTTGTGCTCAAACTCATGGCGCTCCATCGCTAGTTGCCTGAGAGTGGTCAAATTTTGATGACTGAATTTTTTACACATAGATTTGAACAACATACTTGAATAAGAAATGCATTCATGTGGTTCATGAACCTTTCGCGTTGCGTGTTACAAGTGGCAAACACTGTGAGACAATTTCGTGTATGTAACCTTCCAATTTTGTGCTATGCTGGACAGTGTGCCTAACTTGGTACGCTTTTTTACATTTTGCTCTCTTCAGAAGTAAGTGGTAAATTTAAGTACACAGAAAAAAAATTAATAGAATGATATTTTAGCTTTCCTTTGACAGTAAAATCGTGACTGTATGTACTTCTTGTCTCACATGAGAAAGGCTGTACCTAGAACAATCCAGCTGATGTTTTTACGGGCAATGGGCTGAATGCACTGATTGTGAATGCCCGACTAAAAAAACCATTACGAAAAAACGACACCGCCAACATCAACAAAAGTCTTATTTTCATAGACATCACGAATCATTTGTTACAGTCAAATAAATCTTTGGAGCGTTCTCTAGTCTGCCACCTTCACGGCCACACTCCCTTGGGAGTACAATGGTGGCAATGTTTATGTCGCTTCCTTTTGGTTGCTTTTCTACTCAACAAACATTTGAAGACCCATATTCATAGTGTTTTATGGAGCTTTATTTATGTGTATCATGGCAGTTGTGTGACTGTTTGGAAGAGTTCGTATAGTTAGCGACACGAGCCGCCAATACGCAGAGGCCGGTGACCGCAGTGATTCAGCACTGTCAACATTACTGTTAGAATTCTGTTTTTAAAAAAACATGAAGTAAATATGTTACAGTATACTTGGAATGCAAATTAAAGCTGTGTGCATGGACTTGGTTTATTTACCTTTGTAATCAGCATAGTCAGTCAGGCAACAAACACGGTGTACTTATGGATAATAAGATCAGCAAAAAATCCGTACCGTCTTACGACGGGAACCATCTTAGGGCGGCCCCCGTTACCAATCATAAGCGGTTTCTTTCCTGCAAGTTGGGTTTGTGTCCAAATGATCTCACAGTCTGTGTCCAGATCTGGTCTGTGGGTGACAATCAGATCATCCCTGTTTGCCTGAAATACACCACCTCCTGTGTCAGTTTGTCTGTCTTTACGGTATACTATATATATAGCTGTCAAGGAATATTTCGCTGCTTGATATGTTTTCATTGAGCCATGACTCTGTGCCCGCTAATATACAGTCTGGTTTATACGTGTCAATCACAGTTGCCAATTCAGCAGTTTTGTTTCTGACACTCTGGCAGTTGACCAGGAGGAGTTTAGCCCAGTACTCTTTTTGTGGCCATTACCACTAGTGTGGGTTTTCCCGTGCTTTGATCTAAGTGGAGTGGATGTGGCCGTTGGTGTGTCACCTGGCAAACTTGTGCTGGAGTTCAGCGTATCAAATGAATTTACCGAATGACAGCTGTCATCAGTGATGTCGAACATGTCTGATGCAAAGTTTGGTATGCCACAGTCACAGCATATCCATGAGTATGATCGGTGGGTTGCTAATACAGTGTATACCTGAGAGCCAAGCTCAATACAGTCCTTATGATACCACGTATTGCAGTCATCACAACAAATAGCAGCGTGCTTATTCTGTACTGCTTTGTTACAGCTCCCACAGGGACACTTAGGTGGTCTAGGCCCTGGGTTGATCTCAATATCTCCACTTAGGAGCAAGATCATAATCAGTGACAACTTTGTACTATCATTGTGAATCATTGTTTTCTTGTGACTGAAAGGAGTCCCATTCACCCCACTATGTTTAATCATGAAGGCAAACGTGGCCCAGTCAGAGGTGCAGTCAGTTCTGAATGTGCATGTAACATGTACTTCTTTCATCTCCTGTTTATCTTTTGGCTGTGACCCTGGCTGAGTCTTGCCAATCATCAGGCATAGAGCCAGGAATATGCAAGTATAATGTAGTTCCATGTTCTAATCCCAGCACATGCGTTTCTACTACAAACACAGGTTCCCGCCACACAGGCGACCTTACTACACAGGTTCCCGCCACCCAGGCGACCCTACCACACAGGTTCCCGCCACCCAGGCGACCTTACCACACAGGTTCCCTCCACACAGGCGACCTTACCACACAGGTTCCCTCCACACAGGCGACCTTACCACACAGGCTCCCGCCACACAGGCTACGTTACCACACAGGTTCCCGCCACACAGGCTACGTAATACCACACAGGTTCCCGCCACACAGGCTTCGTTACCACACAGGTTCCCGCCACACAGGGTACGTTACCACACAGGTTCCCGCCACACAGGCGACCTTACCACACTGTGTAGTAGGAGTGTTTGTTTTCTTCAAGCTGAAAAATTAAACATCCTTCTTATTTTGTATGAGCCATTACCTAATCGGAGACGTCTGGAATTTTAAAAGAATTTTAACCCCGTCATTTTTTCTGAAAAATGCCAGGACCAACAACTTACTATAACTTGATGTGGCTTTATCAATTATTTCATTTTTTCTTCTTTGTTATATAATAAGTATATAATTCTGTATACCATTGTTAAACTGTTTTACTTTGTATGCATATCCGCCTTTTGGCCTAACCTTAGTGTAACAACTTCCTGTGGGTAGCGTGCGAGACAAGGAAGATAGGATTGTCAACCTTGTTCGAGGGTTTCTTTTCAGAGGTCAGTCTGTTCATACCCTGGCACTGAGAGTGTTTTATTGGGCTGAAACTCTGGCAGTTAAAAGTTACTTACAATTTGAATGTTCAAAGTTTATGTCAACATCAACAAGTTAGAAACACCTACATTTGCTCGGGAGAAAATACAACACTTTTCTTTCCAGTCCAGTGAGAGAAATGTGGCCACTTAAGCTATAGACAGGTGGCCACTATAAAGAAAATGTTGATCTATTGACTAAGAGCAATATGTTACACATGATTTCAGTACACTGATCTTTACTCATATAAACATTGCATTTAAATGTACAATTCCAATCAATCTGAAGAGAAATATTGAGAGAAAATAATCATTCTTGCCACTGTCAAACTTACGTATTAAAACTAAAAGCAAACTGTGTGGGGCTCTGGGGTGAACGTCCAAAAGGCATGGAGACCGAAAGAAAATCAATTTCCCCTCAGAAAAGTGCTGAAATTAAGCATTTTAAAGTAGTTTATGCCAAAAAATTTTACTTGGATCATTTTGCCAACTATCTAATGCATATCTATATAAAATTTCAGGTCATTCAATTGTAATACCAGCCTGAGGGTACTAGTACTGATTGCTGATGCAGAGTGTCCAGACCACTGCATCAGCAGAATACAGTGGACTACTAATACTACTACAGGGGGCCAAAATATACCATTTTGGTAAAAGAATTACCTTTAACCTCAATAAAATCATTTTAGAGGCAGATATTAACAAAATGAGAAAAACGCATCGGGGTATTGGCCCACTCTACCCTTGTGCCACATTTCAAGTCATTCAGTCATTCAGTGCTTTGAAGATTTGATAGGAGAAGAAGAAGAAAGAAGAAACATTACGAATACAATATATTTCACCATACCTATATGGTATGGCTGAAATATTGGGTGTATTTGCAGCCAGTGCCATAGGCAGTTAGGTACCCATTGTGTTATGTTTTACCTTGTCCTGGGCCATGACATCAGCTCCACAACAGATCAGAAGCTCACAAAACCCGGTTTGGCCCAAAGCAGCACCCTCATGCAAGGGTGTGTTCTGGTCCTGCACAGAGAAAAGTGATAAGGTGGTCTGAGTAACACAAACTCTCCCTATTCAGGCTCATTCATTAAGAGGCCGACCAGGTGGTAATGGTATTTGTTTAATTTGGTCAAAATTGTGTCACCACTCAACTTGTGAAGCAACAATATGGAACGCATGTGGTATCAACAAAGGATGACAGTAGGTGCAATTCAAGGAACACAACATGTTGACAACTATTCCAGCAAACCCACAATGGTGGACAAAGGCACTACGTAACCAGACACTGTAAAGGCTTGTTTGTGAAATCAATGAGAAACTTAAAATGTATAATGCCTTTAGTGGAAGACATGTAGCACATGTTTTAGACCAGTCACTGACAGACTGACTTGATTTGATGGGTGACATCCACACACACAACTCAGTACTAAGTGGAGTAAAACTTTGAGTTCATGGAGGAATTTTGTTCAATTGAAACAGTCAAAATAGATAATTTTGCTATTCCGTAATGCATTTTGTAGAAAAAAATTATAAGTGTCTGGGACTCGGGGGAAGTGGCAGAAGTCTGATATTAAAGAAACTTAGTTACAAATGCCTTGCTTTTTTACAAGTCATTTATTCCTGTTCCACTATAAATAGCTTTAAGGTTATTAAGGTCATTGACCCCAACTAAAGCCTTCTCTTAGGCCCAGGCCTGGACATACAGTCAAACCTGACCAAGCGACCACCTCTTCTCAGCGACCACCTGGCCATTTTGACCGTTATTTTTAGATATCTCGGTCCCGAAAATTTTCCCCTTGATTGACGGAAGCATCAAGCGACCTTTTCTCAACGACCACCTGGCCAACGCGAACGCATCCGTCAAAAACTGGGACTGCACATGACAAAATAACTGTCAATAACGACCGCGTCATTTGCAACATTGAGGTGTCATCGATTTACGATGATACTAGCACAATTTTGTGCTGAAACCGGCCAGTTTGCGTCGGATTTTGACTGCCATTACGATATCATTACGATGTTATGTTTAGAATAAAGAAGGTGGTGGTCAATAGGTGGGTCTATGGGAGGAAATTCAGTTGTAAGAAAGTCTGAATTTAGTTTTTACAGAAGTTTTTTAAAAGAGAAACTGTATAGCCAACTAAACACGAATAATACTGGTCGTAGGAATGCAACATGTACAGCACGTTAACTTCACTGTATGGTATAAATTTGATTTGAAAAAGGAAGTAACATATCTTTTTAAGAGTAGAGTTCTTTTGGCGCAGGAAAGAATGTCACGTTCCAATTTGTTCCAATTTTTTCACGTTACATGTATTTGACTTCACCACAGGGCATGTTGTATTTAACATCAAACACCTCATGACACTTACATTAACTTCTTTGCGTCCATGTGCTTACTGCTATTTGCCATTTAACACAACGGAAACCATTTATACTA
This sequence comes from Branchiostoma floridae, assembly GCF_000003815.2. Taxonomy (NCBI): domain Eukaryota; kingdom Metazoa; phylum Chordata; class Leptocardii; order Amphioxiformes; family Branchiostomatidae; genus Branchiostoma; species Branchiostoma floridae. The sequence continues at coordinate 24,007,145 of NC_049983.1, read as the reverse complement.
TGTATCGGACATAATGTGAATCAATACTCTTCTCAGCGACCACCTGTCCAAATCGACCGCTTTTGCCCGGTCCCCCGGGTGGTCGTCTTGGGCAGGTTTGACTGTATCTAGAACTTAATCAAGCAGGCAACCAATGATCTAGCATAAATTAATATACTGTGGAGGATTCGCAGCCAATGAGCGAGCATGGGGTTATCTGGAAGAGTCCATTCATGCAAAGGGGACTTTTTTCAAATTCAATTTTGGACTGGGTTGCTATACAAAAGGCTGTGTTTTCAGTGGGAGTATTTCTGGACTGATTAATTTAAAGAGGGTGTGCTGAAAGAGTCCATTCTTGTATGGAGGGGGGCATTTTTTAAGATTCATTTTTGAACTTTGGTGATTATGTCTAAGTCCTTTTTAGTGGAAGTATTTTGTACTTCTCAGGATTTGGCCCAAAACGTAATATGTGAACTGGATATCCAGGATTCTTACTTCTGAGTGCCGTCAATCATGGTGATTGACAGGACAGGAAACAGTAATTATGCACGCCCGTGTTTCCATGTCAGAAAAAATGAGGGCAGGGATATACATGTAGCTACTTACGTTGTCCTTCGCCTCCAGGTCAGCACCATGTTGGATAAGGAGCTCTGCTATCTCAGTCTGCCCGTATTTGCTGGCCGCATGCAGAGATGTCCAGCCACGCTGGATAGAACAACAGTTGGGACAATAACTGTTTACAAAATGAGTGTATACACAGGTATATTTATTATTATAACATTCTTATGATATGAACTAAAAAGGCTGACATTTTCTTGAGAGCAAATACAGCATATTTCAGCCATCTCCCTCACCATGCAACATAGACTGTTCCAAAATCACCCATTTGAAAAAATCACTTTTACTAATGACAGTTTAAGCCAAAAATGAATCTTACAAAATCCCCACGTGCAAGAATGGACTCCAGTGCACCCCATGTGAATTTGCACAGTAGACCAGTCCAGAAATACTGCCACTGAAAACTTGGCCTTTTGAATAAGAAACCGAATCCAAAATTGAATTTAGCTATGAATGCATGAAAAGGTATATTAACAGACCAGTCCAAAAACACTCCCACTAAAAATGGAATTTTGAATCATCACCCATCCAAACCAAATGTGAAAAAAATAACCCCTCCGTGCAAGAATGGACTCTTCCTGTGATACCCCTGTGTAAAGTGGAGCAGACAAAAATACTTCCACTAAAATAGGACATTGACATTATCACCAAAGTCTAAAAATGTATTTTATGAAATGCCCCCTTCTGTTCAAGAATTGAATCTTCCAGCACACCCCTTTAAAATTGCAAATTAGACCAGTCCAGAAATACTCCAACTGAAAACACAGTCTTTGTATAAGAAACCCAGTCAGGAATTAGATTTTTAAAGAAAGTCCCCCGTGCATGAATGGACTCTTCCAAATAACACCAGGCTCGCTGATTGGCTGCCGAATCCTCCTTGGGATATTGAGTCAGGCTAGATCATTGGCTGCCTCTTTGATTAAGTTTTACGCAAAGTCATGTCAAGGCCTAGTCTGGGTACCATCCGGAAAGTAGTTCGCTCCGGCGTTCATTATACACTATAAACAGTCGCTACTAGCTCTGACATTCATTTTACACTATATACAGTCGCTTCTCTGTGTTTCCGTATGGGAACACGGACCATCTAAACGTCTGGAATCGTCCAAATTTCGGAAGCAGGCGCTGATTGGTCCCTACTCATGAGCAAATTATGGAATGGGTTCAAACGCTCGTTCGAACCGGTGTTCCAACACCGGAAAAGCCTTGCGTCCCCTTGCGCATGCAGGCGCCGGGCTGTTGTCATCGAACGAGTGCTCTAGAACCTATTCCTTACTTCGCTTATTTGGGCTTCGGACAGCACCGGTGGATAGGACCTCCACCCTTCCCTTACTTCCACATGGACAGGGGCTGGTATGGACATCCCCCAGACCCGTCTTTCGGACTCAGTGACAGACCTCATGGATCCCGCTGATCATGTGCATCCCTCATAAGAGCAAACAGACTAAGGAGTGCCGCAGAAATGACTTCCTAGTAGCAGTAGAAACTTTGGCATATCCTTTGGTTTCTTGAACATACACGGCTTAGGTAGTAAATTAGATGATAGAGATTTCATTAGTCAGATTGAAGGGTTCGACTTCTTATCCTTATCCGAAACCTGGCATACCGGTGAGTTGTCCTTTCCTAATTACCTCCATGAAATGTCATGGAGGTTATATTTTACCCTGCGTTTGTGTGTCTGTCTGTGTGTTTGTGTGTGTGTGTGTGTGTAAACAAAATAACTCAAGAACGGCTGGGTGGATTGGTTTCATACTTGGTGTGTTGGTAGTGTGTGATGAAAGCTGGAAATGATTAGATTTGGGGCCCCCTAGCGGCTTCCCTTGGTACTGCAGCGCAACTTCCGGTTTTGCTATCTCGGTGTTCTGAACAAGCTATGGCCACGATTTTTGAGTATTAGATAGCTCTTGTGCTCAGGAAGAAATGACATAAGTTTGAGCCCCCTAGCGTCTAGTTTTGGGATAGCAGGGGCATTTTTGTCAAAAACTTCTGAAGACGATAACTCAAGAAGGGAACAACGAATTTTCATGATTTTTGGTATGTAGGTACCTTAGACAATGTTGTACAAGATAAGATACTAATTATGCAAAATAGGAGTACATTTGCATAATTAATGATAATATTCTATCATAGCAGTTTTTTCAATGTATCTCTTGTTCCAGACATGCTATGGTCCTGACATTTAGGTGGTAGATAGCTTTTAGTGACATGACAAAGTGGGGCAAGTTTCAGCCCTCTAACATTTAATTGTAGAACTGCAGGGGCGTTTTTGTCAAGACATTCCAAAGAGGATAACTGCAGAAAGGAACGACGGATTGCCTGCATTTTAGGCATGCAGGTAGCTTAGGCAAAGATTTTCATAATGATATACATGTTATGCAAATGAGGACTTAATTTGCATTATTAATGAGGAAATTGTATAATTCCATTGTTTTTAATAACTGGACTTCAATAAATGTAACACATGGTAATTATGATAGGTGGAATGTAAGCAGATACCAAATATGGTAATGAGGAACTTATTTGCATAATTTATGGAAAAATCGCAAAACCGCTTTATGATTAATAATGGGAATTTTATAATTGTGACATGTGTACGTCATTCAATGATGAACAACACCATGCATAAATTATGTTAATGTTTTAGTCAATTACATGAAATTTACAAAAGCTCTAAATTTTCATGGAGGTATGAGGTCGCCGAACTCTAGTTTCCTTTATTTTAGTAGTCATAGAACAAAATCAAAGAAAGCTAAGCGTAATTCAGGTGGTTTGATATCTATGTACAAAAAGCAATATAGATACCTAAGTCACTAGATTGAATAGTAAAAGTGAAGACATCCTTTGGGTTAAAATAGACAATTATTTAACCACGAGAAAGACATATAGTTAGCGTCTGACATGTATTCTGCAGACTTGTTAACAGCTGACATGGAACTTCAAAAACATGTTTGAATCCGTACCACATTTCTTGTCCATTATCTAGTCGTCTACAGTAGGAATAATGTTTTTCTTGCACATGTCAGGGCATCTACAAGTCTTAAGTTATTTAATTATGCTATAGGAGCCAAATAGTGACCATATATGGACTTGGGACCTGTATAGTTCTCAAGAACTTTTTCAAGTTCACTCAGTTAATAGTCAACATGAATTATGAAAATTCCAAAATAGTAAAACTTTAAAACTTTTAAGGTATATTTTAACTTTAAAAAATGTAGCTACAGATAATTTCTTCAAAACAATAGTTCCATTTCAACTGGAAAGACAGCAGATTCTGTGCTTCAAAGGGCACAGGGGGTCAATCTAATGGTGGAGTGTTACCACTCGATAATCACCGTGACAGGAAATGGCTCCAATGCAGCACCATCCCCTCTTGTTGCTTCAAAGCTTTCCTTCCTTGACAGTTTGGGGAGGGAAACCTGGACAGCTCATACTTACCATGAAATTACCATGGTAGACGGCACCAGTGCCACCTTAATAAAGCATGAAAGCTTCTGGCTCTAATGCTGCATTGAGCACCACTTTCACCTTCAACTCGATAGGCGGCGCTTTTACAGCAGCCCCACCTTACTTTAGCTCCTGCACTTTCCAGGCCCAAAAAGTGTGTTTCCAGTGCAGAAAGTTACCATCGAGGGGGAATCTACAAGGAGAAACGTGTAGTTATGACTTTTCCAACTTCTGACTCTCCTTTTGAAGCGTTTTTGCCTAAATTGACGGAGATTTTCGACATGATCCTGGCGTGACGCCGACCGTGGGGAGGGAAGCTACTACAAGACAAAGGAATTCCCCAACCACCCTGCTATTTAGCGTCCTGAGGAGCGTTGTCCTTGGATACAGGAGTACATCATCCTGATCATGGCAAGTTTGAACAATCTCCACATGTTTTAACGTATAAGTCACTTTTGGATCGGGGAAATAGGACAAACCAGCAACTTTTTACCTGTTTGTGTATGCTACGTGGCGGGGTTACTCCAGGTCACACCTAACACGATGTCTTTAAAACAGCTGGTCTACTCGTCGACAACTCTTTGAGCCCTCCGATCATACAGTAAACTTACACATGCAGTAAAGCGTTCTCTCATTGATTGTGGTATCAAAAGAGTTTTCCATGCGAGAGGATGTCGAGGGGGCAGAAACTTGGCTCGTCAGATCACCGCCCAAGTAATGAACCGAATTATCCCCGTTTTTAACAACAACAATGACACATGGCGAAGGACACACAGTCGGGTTATCTGTGAAATAAATCCCAAGAAAGACGTAGCTTGTGTCACACAAGCAACAACTCCCTCTGTTTGCCTGTGCAACCCCAGATCGCTCGTCAACAAGCTGGATGAGTACCAAAGCTACCTGTCAGACCACCCTGTGGATATTGGTGTAGTGGCTGAATCATGGTTCTCCCCAACCATCCCTGAGTCCTGTCTTTTTATTGAAGGGTTACTCTTCTCCAAGTGCCGCACAACAAGAAGAGGCGGAGGGGTGGCCGTATACGTAAGGAATTCCATACCTGCTGGACTGGTACCAGATATTACTGTTCCTCCTGAGCTGGAGTGTATATGGGTGTCAGTAAGACCGAGACGTCTGCCCAGAGGGGTGTCACAAGTTGTCGTGGGTGCCGTCTACAACCTGCCATCCTCACCTCACCAGGAACTGCTACTAGAACACCTCGTCTCTGCCACAGACGACATACGAACACGTAACCCTGATGCTGGAATGATTCTGTTGGGGGATTTCAACCACCTGGATATAGGTCAACTCTGCAACGGAAACAACCTATCCCAGTTCGTCAAAGAACCAACGAGAGGACAGGCTATGTTAGACCTGATTATCACCAATCTAGAGAAACACTACAAAATTCCCCAAGTATGTAGCCCTTTGGGTTTGAGTGATCACAGCACGGTTTTGTGGGAACCGCAGATAACAAGGAAAGAGAACTTTACCAAGTGCAAGACAGTGAGACCTATCCGCGACTCCGACCGCCGAGTCTTTGGCCAATGGATATGTTCTCAATCCTGGGACGAAGTGTACACATCTCCTACCTGTGCCGGCAAGGCCGAGGCCTTTTACACAGCAATGGAAGATGCTATAAACAAGTTTTTCCAAACCAAGCAGGTAACAATGCACAGCAATGACAAGCCGTGGTTAAAACCAGACATCAAGGACATGATTCGCCGACGGCAGAAAGCATTCTCAGAAAACAAGACTGCCTTGTGGAAATACCTGCGTAACAAGGTGAACAGAGAAGTAAAAAAAGCGTGAAAGTCTTTCTATCGGCACAGGGTACAAAATCTCAAGGTAGAAAATCCGGCGGATTGGTACAGAGAGATAAAGACCATCCTGAATATACAGCAGTCAGAGCTCTCACTCAACATCCCCGGTCAAGACGAAGCAGACAACACTTTCATCGCAAACCACATCAACAAGAAGTTTGCAGAGGTGGCACAGGGAAGACCGCCCCTGGATCCTGAACAGTTACCAGCATACAGGCCCGTCAAGTCATGCCCACCTGAGGTCAACGTGTGGGATACCTACAACCGTCTGCGCAAACTGAAGGCCGGCAAGGCGTCGGGGCCAGACCAGTTGAGTACTAGAATCCTGAAGGAATTTGCATGTGAAATAAGTGGTCCGGTCACAGACATGATGAATGCTTCTTTCAAGGAAGGTTACGTCCCACAAGTATGGAAGGACGCCACAGTAGTGCCCTTACCCAAGTCACAACCTCCATCAGTCGACAAACTCAGACCAGTCTCTCTAACATCTCAACTCGCCAAGGTCACAGAGTCCTTCGTTTCGAACTGGATTTTGGAGGACATAAGTGCGTCACTGGACCAACAGCAGTTTGGTTGCCTAAAAGGCCGCTCTACAACACTGTATCTGGTCAGCTTGATAGACTTCCTCTGTAGGGAATCTGAAAAGGCCAAGAACATTTGCACAATCAATTATGGTTATGACAGACTTTTCAAAAGCCTAAGTTGATAGAATAGACCACACTTTAGCCATCCAGAAGCTGTTACGACTCGGAGTACGGGGGGAACTAATCCCGTGGGTCTGCGACTTTCTAACCCAGCGGCGGCAAAGAGTTCGCTATGGAGGCCAACTCTCTGACTGGGAGGTACTGACCTGTTCAGTGCCACAAGGGACGCTCCTAGGTCCGTTAATTTTTCTAGTGGTGTTTGATGACGCTATGAGGGACGCACTGCTTAATCAGTGGAAATATGTTGATGATCTGTCCATGGCAGAATCGCGCCACTACCTCGAACCATCATCAATGCAGAATGAATTGGACGGTTTCACTGACTGGTCTCGCAATAACCACATGTTACTTAACCCAGACAAATGCCAAGTCATCACGTTCTGCTTTATGAAATGTCCGCCCCCTCCGCCAGTACTCACCATTAATGGATTACCCCTTGAGGTTGTGCCAATCATGCTTCTTCTGGGGGTGTGGCTGCAGAAAGACTTGAAATGGGAGACGCAGGTCACCAGAATGATAGGGAAAGCTAACGGTCGGCTTTTCTTCTTGCGGAAGCTTAAAGGGGAACTAAACCTTTTTTTGTAAAGCATTCTGCAATATTTTAAATACATCAAAAAGTCCAGTTTTTACTTGTTTTACGTTAGTCCATCATAAATTAGCGTTTCCACAACATCTGAACTTCGCGGCGTTTTGTTGTCGAGCCCGGGAAGTACCGCGACCTTTGACCTCTGTGACGTAATCCGACCACCAACCTGCCCCAGCTCGCATGTCCAACACACATCTTGACTGCGCGGGAACTTATCGTATAAATAGAGTTTTCCAGAAAATAGGAGTTTTTTTTTTCCCCGCGAGTTCGTCCAGCTGAAATGTGGGGAGGGGGGCGCCATGCCTTCCTGCGTAGTTTGTAGTAACTCCCGCAAGAAAGGTTTCAACATCGGTCCCGTCGCATTCGACGACGCTGACAGCCTCGATAAGTTCTGGATGTGTCGACGGGGCGACAGAAGTAGCTCCAACGGCGCCGCCCTCCCCAGTCTCATCGGCCGATCTCGCTGGGCGCCTGGGCTGGTAGTTGAACGGAGTTATATTCTGTGGGTCAAACCCCTCGTACTCCTCAAAGCCCTCAAACTCGTTTACTCCCTCCAAGTCGCCAGAATCCATCATTGGGAGAGTAGCGTGGTGACAAAGCCGTGGTATAGCGTATTGGCGTATTTAGCAGTATGGAGGTTGGTGGTCGGAATACGTCACAGAGGTCAAAGGTCGCGGTACTTCCCGGGCTCGACAACAAAACGCCGCGAAGTTCAAATGTTGTGGAAACGCTAATCTATGATGGACTAACGTAAAACAAGTAAAAACTGGACTTTTTGATGTATTTAAAATATTGCAGAATGCTTTACAAAAAAAGGTTTAGTTCCCCTTTAAACATTTCAACCTACCCACTCAGGACCTTGTCACCATTTTCACATCGTTTGTAAGACCAGTACTGGAGTATTGCGCGCCAGTTTGGCATCCGGGCCTCACCTGTGCACAGTCAGACAGGCTTGAAGCAGTGCAGCGGAGAGCTGTTCGGACAATACTAGGCAGAAGCTTCACCAACTACGAACAAGCCAGGAAGAACTTAAACATCCCACTGCTGTCGGACCGCAGGCGAGATCTGTGCTTTAAGTTCGGAACCTACTTGGACAGACACAGACCGTCAATGCTACCACCAAAGGGATCGGACTATCACAACAGAACCACCAGAAACTGTGACAAATATCGACATGTGAAATGTAGGACTGACAGACTTGAAGAAACTCGCCGATCCCCTACGTTGTGCGCGTTTTGAATGCCTAATGTCTTTGTATCTAAGGATATCTGTTGTGTTTTAAAGTGTTGCTACACTCACTTATTTGGCTTTATCAATGTCAGAATTTTAATTGTCATTTAAATGTTTAAGATATAATTGATGTTATAGATGTTTTAATATTTCTAGAATTAGCTCTGGCTGGACAAAATTATGTGTACGAAATCCGCAATTCAGCCAAACAGGCTGCGAGTGATTTTTTACCAATAAACCATTCATCATCATCATCATCAACTTCAAGAAATGCTACAATGTAGTAACCTCGCTATAAGGGCGGAACTCGGCAGATTTCCTTTGTGGATCAAGGCTTACATCAGACTCTATTCCTATTACTGTACATTAACTAGAGATGTACCAATAAATAGTTTATAATATGAAGCATTTCTGGTACAACAAGACTTACATGGACGTAATATACCATGCTGGCTGTCTAATGTAAGTAAGATTTTGGAGGAGTCTGGTTATGCCTACCTATTGTTAAGTCACGACCGTAATATGCCATCAGCGCAGTCGGAAGTGAAGCAAAGACTAAAGGACATTTTCCTTCAAACATTCTACTCAGGCCTGAACCCTTAATGGTAAAAACGAAAATCAAGGAAACAAATCAAGAACATATAAAAAAATCAAACATGCATACGAAAGAGAACAGTACCTAAATATACAGTATATGTCACATAATTTCAACCATCGCCGCGCCTTGGCTTAGATTAAGAATAAGTGATCATCCTCTACAAATTGAAGTGGGAAGATACAACCAGATTCCTCCGAATGACAGACTCGGTACACTCTGTAACTCCAACCTTATAGAAAATGTAGTCCATTTTCTAGTAGAGTGTCCCATATACAGTGATATACGCAATTCTTTTAACAGTGTTCTCCTTGTAGACCCCCGATGTAAACAGTTAACCAAAGACGAACTATTTGTATATATAATGACAGCCAGAGACAACATTGTACATGTACAACAAAAACTATGTGAGTTCGTATATACGTTTTAAAAAGAGGGAAGAGGCATGTAAACAATAGTTTTAGTAATAGCATAGCTCTAGTGTAACATTTTAGTTAACACTCTAGTAATATATTTTTAATCCAATTGTTTGATTGTAGCACTACTTGTAATAGTATCTGTCTTTAGTATTCCATGCAACTATTGAATCACTGCATTTAGCCCATGTGGGCAGGAACATGCAAATAAAGATCTCTTCGTTATTGACTCCATGTGGGCATATGATCAAGGCACCTCTGTACCAAATCTCAGGTCATTCTGATGTAAAACCAGGGTACAAGGGCCAAAATATACAGTTTTGGTCTAAATATTGCAAAAAAAAAACTCAATAAAATCATTTTAGGGGCAGATATGAAAAACATGAAAAAAAAGTATGGGGTATTGGCCCACTCTACCCTTGAGCCAAATTTCAAGTCATTCCAAGTATCGCCTGACTACATGTGACCTTGTTCTTGTCTATATTGGTTATGTGCGCCCGGTTTTCGAATACGCATGCCAAGCATGGCATCCAGGTTTGACTGTTGCTGAATCTAATTATAAGTCAATAGAGCGAGTACAGCAGAGAGCCTGCAAGATAATCTTTGGTCAGAACTACACCAGCTACAGCTCAGCACTTATGATCACTGAACTCTCTCTCACACCTCTGAGCTAGGAAAATAAACTAACCAAAGAAGTTTAATTTGGAAATTCGTAAACTAGTGATGTACGATGTTTTTATAGAGTGCCTGTCGCGTCATAGCGAGGAAGTTGAACTGAAACGACGTTGGACATAGGGAAAACCAGGATAGGACTGCGATCTGATTTATGGGCAGATTTTTGTCAAAAGAATAGAGAGAACACGGGACAAAATACAGTCCATTTTCTTGGTTACTGTCTCTAACTTTGGCTACTGTCGACGCACAAACTGAGTGAAATGATCTATGTTAAGATATAACCTCCTTGACTCGATGTACTAAATTTTTGTCCCGGGTTATGTTCTTGATTGTATAAACTAAATGACAACGTTGAACGTTAAATTTCTACCGATGTTTCAAGCTGTTGATAATCACAGCGGCATGTTTCACATCTTTCTAGGCAGGTATTGTTTTACTGTGAAATACGGGTAATCTGGCAATTCAAACAACCTCCTTGACGTGATTGTAACAATAGACATCATGGCTGGTACTAGCGGTAGTTCACAGCTCTTTGTGTCTGTGCCCATGCAAATTCTTCAGAAAAAGCCAATAGAATTTCTCCTCGCACAATTATAGGGTCAAACCTTCGGCCACTCAACGTGCCAGTCACAATTTTCAAATTCTTCAGTTGAGTTGGTATTGTGAATTCCGCGTCTTTGCGTGTGGATGTGCGTTCTTGCTGTCCAAGTGTGTCTATATACCAGGGTGCGTTATCTGAGGGTACCGAGGAACATTGGTCATTATTTTACATCAGCAAGGAGTTTCTACTCAAGATCGCGGAACAGGACGACAGGACGTCAGCTGCAACTAATAATAACAGGACCACCGTCGGGCCAAAGTTCTCTCCCATGGCTTCAAGGATCAAGGAACTTCCGTATACAACTGTAGCGATGATATTGCAGTCGGCATTTGACTTTGCTTTCTACGGAAATAGTGCGGAGGAATGTCGAAACGGCTCTCATGTTTGGGTAGCGAAACCACCCTCATCTAGGAACGACAACTGTATCACCTAGACTCCCTTGCAGTCTTCGGAACGGGGCTGTTTTTTTTGGGGGGGGGGAGGGCGTTGTTCCGCGATTTTCAACGTTGACTAGTCGACTATGTTCTTTTGTTCCGGGAAAGGGAGTTTGCCGAGGAAGGGAGTTTGCTCCGGAACTGAGATTACCACGATACTAATCTCTAAGCAGGACACCAGTGGCAGAAAAGTTATACAAAAGAAGTGACTAGGGTAAGCTATAACAGCAACATGCAACTGAAGAAAATGATGCTTTGACAATTTGTCAAATCAGTATGGCTACAGAAATCGTCTTAAACGTACCGGTATTATAATAATAAATGTTAATATGAGATAATACGAGATAAAATATTTGCCTTCTTCAACAGGGAGTT
>NC_049983.1:23971938-23995571 GCF_000003815.2 Branchiostoma floridae | reverse complement strand
TGGCCCGTCCGAAGACTCGCTATCACGGCAAACTCCCTTCCACAGCAAACTCCCTTCCACGGCAAACTCCCTTTCCCGGCACAAGAGAACATAGTCAACGTTGAAAGTCGCGGACCAACGCCTAGGTCACTGAAAGGTCAGTTCACACTCAGACTGCTATCAGGTTTATCAAAGATGAACATGAGTATGGAAGACAGGTTGCTTCATTCCCAATCCACAGTATATTTTAAATAAATGATGAAATATAAATAAGCCAATTGCAAGAATCTGGAGGTATGAGACTTTTCCACAGAACTGAAGGAAATTGTAGGCACATGTAAACATGATACTCCAGGGTCCCTGGGCAGCATACAGTGGAAGTGGTCACACGAAATTAATGCTGACTCCAAATGATACCTACAGTCTACCACTGTCTCTACCCTTATGTGCCTGGCTGGCAGTGTTATGTATTCTGTAAAAAGGAGGAAATCACCAGGATTGGATTGTGCCTGTTAGTGTTAAATTGTTCAGAGCACATCAGATACATGTAAAAATGTACACAGGTGGGGTTTGATTTTCATCATAGCTGATCATATTTGAAAAACGGAAACTTGATCCAATTACAGTGCACTTGCATCTGTATAATTATCAAGGTACCCTGTAGAAGAACACTTTTGAAGATGTAATAAAGCCAGCAATTGCAGGGGCTCTCCTTCTCTGTGACCTCCCTCAGCAGTACAAGTCAGCTATTAAAAACTCATCTGTCTTGCCTGTAATCAAAGGTGATCTGTAACCCCAGGACACTAACAGCTACTGGTCATGGTATTTCTCTATATAATTGGCCTTTCTGTAACAATTGTCATGTAAGTAGCAATGTTTAATTTGTAGACTATGATCAACTTGATGAACCAGCCCATGTTAACTCAGCTCACACTAAGTTACACTTACAGTCTATAGTTTTCTTCTGCAGGACCTTCCTGTAAGTTGAGCTAAGATGCATGACAAATTGATGTCACCCCATGATGAGCCCCAGAGATAAAGAACAGACAGGCCCATCTTACACATGTGCTGGGCCTTCTCCCAGCACTGGTGATTAATGAGCAGGACATAATAGGGACTGAAGATGGACTTACTCTCTTAATCAGTGTGAAGGACTCAGTGCGGATAATAGCCCACCAAAGCTAACACCAACAGCCCTTAGACATGGTAACATGGGGTGGACTTATTCTGGGACTAACTCCCCTTTTGCCAGCAGTAAGTCCACCTTCTGTCTACCTTCAGTCTGTGTTAAAAACCCATGTTCGCAAGCATTTGAATGTACAAAGTTTATGTAAAAAAACAACAAAAACACTAGAAGTACCAACATTCGGGAAAAAATACATAAATTTTCTTTCCAGTCCAGTGATAGAAATGTGGCAACTATAGACAGGTGGCCACTATAGAGAAAATGCTGATCTATTGACTAAGAGCAATAAGTTACATATAATTTCAGTACCCACTGATCTTATTCAACAGGTAAGCCAATTGTTTAAATTTACAGTTCAAATAATTCTGAAGAGAAATTACTATTGATGAGAAAATAATCATTCTCGCCACTGTCAAACTTACGTATCAAAACTAAACACAAACTGGCCAATTTTCCTGCGTTTTCCGCCAAGTAACATTTTCTCGATTGTCTCAACTAATCCTACCAATTTGAAAGTCAAATCTACCGAAAATGATTGATATTGCCATGCGGAATGTTGGTAAATTCAATGACAAAGACTTGTACAGCGTTCAAGGCATGTGTATCTTCCGCTACCGCTCAAATGACCCTGTCTGAACTCCAAATCCTCGCAAACTACAATTTTAAACGCGGGCGCAGGCTGACATATGGCAGCTGTAAGGCCGTAATATGCATGTGTTTCCGATATACGGGATTGGAAGGCCCCGCTTATGAAGATTAATTAGCATTTGCCTTCCTCATCGCTGATTGGCTGGCTAATTAATTCAATCAACTATCACTAAAGCCGAGGCCGCTTTGGTAAAAAATGACATCAAAACCTCAATAAAATCATTTAAAAGGCAGATATGAAAAAAATGAAGAAAAAAAAGTTCCGAGGGCATTGCCCACTCTACCTTTTTTGCCAAATTTCAGGTCCTTCGGTCCAGGAACAACGGAGATGAATTAATTTGAAGATTTGACAGGAGAAAGAAAGAAAGAAGAAACATTTATATACGAATACAATATACATTGTATTTCAGCCATACCTGTGGTATGGCTGAAATATAAATACAATGATCAAATCAATAGATGGATTATCACTTTAAAAGTAAGAGATCATTTAAAAGAATTTTTAGATAATCTGGTTTATTCATACCTTAAATTTATTTTTGTGAGTGAGGAGGGCAGCTGTGTTAAGTACCAATACCAAATGCTCTGCCCGGCCGCTGATCAGCGTTTAAAACCAATCTATCATGATGACTGTTAACAAGTTTAACCCCACTATAAAGTCATACCTGGACACTAATTAAGCCTAGGGTTACTGACCTGCCCCGCCCGAGGTGTACATGTATATGGTGTCATAATGCCTGGTGTTTTACTATAACTATCGAACTATGAGGTGGTTATAACAAAGGACCAGGCATTATGACACCATTTACACAGAGGAACACATGGGTGGGTCATTAATTCTATTATCATATAGCCTATCCAAACAGATATAAGCATTGTTGTTCTTGTTTCCATTTCACTTACAGTGGCATTTTACAGTATTGCCAAGGGCACCATAGTTCGATTTGAACTACTCGACTATATGCTTGCGCTCATACATGGTTGTTGAAAATCAAAAAACCTTTAGTTGCGCGCTTGCGGTTCTTTTGTTCAAATTGACAAGTAAAGCTGTTGACCAGATGTGTATTAATGACACGTCTTTTGCTATTTTCTTTTGATAAACTTGAGTTCGTTGGGTTGGCATGATAAAGATCAAATTTCGTCGTTTTGTGTATCTATCAAAATTCTGATTGGTCAGTGTCCTGTGTATCTGTCCTTCTGATTGGTTAATTCTTTCAAACCCCGTTTATTATGATTACTGTTTAATAACTGGGGATTGAAAGAATGATTTTCCATGTGTTACGGCATCATAACCAACATGTAATGGGGTCTTCTGATTGGTCTGCATTGCCTGGCTATATGATAATCAATATTAAATCTAAAACATAAATATCAGTGGTATTGTGACATCTTTTATGATTCACTTTCACCCTGGTCTCTGGAGTACAAGGTGACAGCGGTTTCAGATTAACTACGAGTAAGTCACTCATATTTGGGAAAGTGTGAAATAATTCCTGCTGAGTGTATAAACATAAAACTTATTTATAGAAATGTTGCTCAAAATGTATCAAATCACATATTTCAAGTCTGCAGGTTACTGGCAGAACACACAATGTCATGCTCTGCTAAATATATTAGGTAGTTTGGCTTGAATTACTCATTTATCTACCCTTTTAAAGGTATTTAAAAATACCTTTTCAGCAGTTCACACATGTATCCTCAACGCTTTTCTTAATAGAAAACAGAATTGCACCACAATATATTGTGTCTGTTACAATTCTGTCCATCTGTTAAATCACATTGATGCATCAGAACTCCTGCCTTCATCAGTACCCTTACCAAGTATCTTTTGGCGTTGATGTCCACCCCAGCCTCCAGTCCCCTCCTCACAGTCTGCACATCACCTTTCCCCACAGCCCTGAAGAATGCGTCCAGGTTCATCTCTGGGGGCAACACAGAATGGACAACATGACTCAAAGGGTGTCTAGATGTCTTTTTTGCTTTTTTACAAAGTTTGACGCATCTAGATTATATACATGTATGTATTAGTTTTATTTGAAAAATGCTGTAACAGTTACTGATGCCACTATTTAATTGAATGTGTAACTTGAAGAAATAAGTTGATCAACTTGCTGAAGTTGAAGTCTAGTGCACAAGACGCAAATGTTTCATAAAAACCCATGCAGTAGCTTGGTTTGATCTGGTGCACAGTCAAACCTGTCTATAGCGGCCACTCAAGGGACTGGAGAAATATGGCCACTATAGACAGGTGGCCACTATAGAGAAAATGTTGATCAATGGACCATGAGCAAGCTACACATGATTTCAGTTCCCACTAATCTTTCTCACCAAGTAACATTGTCTCGATCAGTAAATTCACCGACAAAGAGTTGCACTTTAATGCTCAAGGTATGCATACCTTCTGCTACCGCCAAATTGACCTTGTCAGAAACTCCAAATCCTCGCAAACTACAATTTCAAACTCGTGCAGGGTGACATAAGGCTGCAGTATGGTTGCAATTATATTGTTTCTGTATCAACGGGACCAGAAATCGTGTGGCCGTGGCCACGTTGGACAGGTGGCCGTTAAGCCTATTTCTTAATTATTACGAATCCAAGGGACCGACAAAAAGTGGCAACTATGGCCAGGTGGCTGCTATGCAAAGGTGGCCGCTAATACAGGTTTGACTGTACACGTATAATGGTTGTGACAGAGTCACTGTAATACTTTTAGGCATGCCCAGGGCTAACTGCGCATGACTAGGGAGTAGGGGGGTCAGGTGACGGAGAGGTTGGCAGTGTGAGGTCCTGCTCTGTAGATTTAGAGCTTTCATGGATTAAAAGAGCAACATCGGAACAACATCGTCGGTCTATCTCGTGACGATGGTGTAGACACATGCAAATGCATCATGATGTGGTAAGGAACTGTAGGATATTCAGTAAGGGTTAGGCTGAAAAAACCATTTGGCCATGGGGGAGATCCTAGTTCAACTATGTCTTCAAAATCAAAATCAAATCAACCGGACTCTGAACCACCTAAAAAAATTGGATTGCAGTCATAATAATTAATATATCACGCAATTTTCAAAATGGCGGCAGAACTTTCAGCATTTCTGCTCATGACAGATCAGATGATGTTCAGAAGTCAGAATCTCTCTTTATCTCTCTCGCATGTTTTGAAACATGAGAATATCAGGAATGACGACACTGGCCCTCTATGATCAACCCTGCTTTCCTCGTCACTGCCCTCATCAAGGCGGAGGTGGCGAGTCGCTTTGCCGCTCAATCTCGCATCATGCAAGGAGTCCCACGTACGTTTGGGAGCAACACAACTTATCCTTGACAAACTAAGTGAAGCAGAGTGGCACAAGAGTTGTACAACTGCACAGTCGTAGTTGCTCGTATCACAAACTGATACAGCTGCAGGGCTTGAAATACTATTTGCATATGCAGGTTAGTGCAGGTAAAATTGGCGCTGTGCAGATATTTCTGATGTCTACCTGCACCTAACCTGCACTGGTCCAGTAATATTACTGGGTTTTATACATAAATGTCATATGATGTAGAGATATGTGGATTGTTATTAGCTGCAATGAATGTTATCACCTATATACAAGTAAGGTATAAAAGAAAAAAATAGCAATGGTTCCTGAGCAATTGAAGTATAATCCATACTTCCTAAATTCAGAGTGGTGCAGGTAAAAGTTGTCTAGTGCAGGTAATTTCCAATGCACCAGTGCAGGTATGCAGAAAAAACTATTTCGAGCCCTGAGCTGTACAGCCTTATGAGCCTGCCTTATATGCTAATGAGCCCTCCTGCTATCGGGATACATCTACACACATGCAGAAGTTGTTGGGGACACCTGCTGCCCTGTCGGGCAAATACTACGTACCTGTCGGGGGAAACTTTTGCCAACATCTGGAGTGCAACATCTACATTTCCATCTAGACACTGAGAAAAACATGTCGGTGACAAGATGTCGTCTCGCAGATGTTGGGGAAAACTGTCTAAATCGTGCCTAAGTGTAGAGGGCATCTCAATCGATTAAGATTAAGATAAAAAATGTGCCTTAAAGTTTACTTTACTTTCAGTGGTCTGATTCAGTTATCTTGACAATCTTGACAGATTAGATATAGATACAACATCTGGAGTGCAGCATCTACATTTCCATCTAGACACTGAGAAAAAGATGTCGGTGACAAGATGTCGTCTCCATATGTTGGGGAAAACTGTCTAAATCGTGCCTAAGTGTAGAGGGCATCTCAATCGATTAAGATTAAGATAAAAAATGTGCCTTAAAGTTTACTTTACTTTCAGTGGTCTGATTCAGTTATCTTGACAATCTTGACAGATTAGATATAGCAATAAAAAAATCCTCTTCTGTTGTACACTGGCTGCAACTCTAAGATGTGTCTGCATGCATCAGGGCTCGGAATTCATTTTTGGGGATTAGGTGCACTGGTGCACCGTACCCAACCTAGGAAATTTTTGGGTGCTCCACATAAAATAAAGTAGATTTATCAGAATAACCTAATTGCAAAGGGATACTTGCTTTGACATTTTCATGCTGTTTCTGACATCTAGGAATTGTAATACCAAATTTTGCCAATCCAGAGATTGTGACGACGTGGGTATGGAGATCAGTGAGGTTAAGAAAATGCATGAATTTAACATGTTCTTGTCCCAGCAGTTATCATAAGAAGTATAAAAAAACTCCTGAAACAAATGATGTCATGTTCTAAACACATGACAGTCAGTGTTCCCAAGTCCAGAGTTACCTGTGGAACTCAGAAGTCCAGTAGTGTGCGCCACTCAATATTGGCTTGGCACGCATGCTGTTTTGGAGCATATCTTAATTATAATATAAACACAAATTCTAAATTCTTTAACAAGACAGACATTTTATTATCTTTTTAACACATAGATGTCAAGATTATGGTGTTTATTAGTTAAGCGGTCCTCGTCGACTCGACGGACAAACAACACATCTTTACATTTTAGTTTAACATTATCTTAACCCATGAATATTTGGGTGCATTTGTGCACCCACAGAAAAACATTGTGTGCACAACTCTACACAATTTTGGGTGCACCTGGGTGCACAAAAGCCCAGTATTTTGAGCCCAGCACACTACGAGTAAGGGGGGAAATTGCTCACTCCTTGTTTCAGTCACCAAATTTCATGATGAAGTTTCCTGGACGGTTCCACCCAAACATCAAGCCATATCATGTGCAGGACAAGAGATACATTGAAAAATTGCTAATGATAGAATATTGTCATCAATTATGCACATAACCTCCTAATTAGCATAATATGTATTTCATTTTGTACATCTTTGTCTAAGCTACCTACAGACCAAAATCAGGAAAATCTATCATTCCTTGCTTACCAGTCATCCTCCTCAGAAATGTTTAACAAAAATGTCCCTACAACTTCAAAACTTGTGCAAGGAGGCCCAAAAAACAGTCACTTCTTCCTGAGCACAAGAGTTAAACACCCCAAATGATGAACATTAGCTTGTCAGGAACACAAGATATAAAACTGGAAGTTCCACTGCTGTTGTAACCTAGGAAAGTTGCTGGAGGGCCTAAAATGTACTCAGTTTTTATTGCACCCTACCAACACAACAAATGTGAAACAAATGAATGAGTAATTTTTTTTCATGAACAGACACAGAGACACACACACACAAATGCTGCTGAACTTGGCAGTTGAAAATATAAGTAAATATGTTATTACCTCCATGACACATTTCATGGAGAGACTGCTAACCTCTATGTTTGAAATTGGGAACCATCTCAAATAATATATTGGCTGAGAATTACGAGTGTCATCAATCCACACTTTCAAAGATCCATGCTGGACACCAAACTTCTTACGTTAAAACTTGTATCAACATTGCTAACCAACATCAGAAGATCAATAGCCTACCGTGCACCAAGTGTCTGGAACAACCTACTGCCAGACACACATACGGCTCCAAATCTGACCTGCCTTAAGAGACTCTTAAAGTAACCATAATGACCAAAATGGATGGACACGGACTATGAACACTTCTCACCCTACTATATGTTTTGTACGATGTATGTACTATGTGATAATTACAAAACAATGTAGGTTGATCTATTAGACTAAGTACTCAATGTAATCTGACCCTTACCTCCCTCATGATCTCAATGAAAAGGCCGATTTGAGCTTCTCATGAATAAATAATGGTGCAAACAACTGAAAATCAAACAAACAAAAACTGCCCAGCAGTTCCAATTGAAAACAAGCCACTAGGGGGCCCAGACCTATACGAGTGTCATCACCCTTTCGGCATCAAGAGCTGTCTACCAAAAACCATAGCCAGTCAGCATGTCCAGAACTCGAGATATCAAACCCAGAAGTTCTACTGCAGTCTTACCCGGAAGTTTTGCTGCAGTACCATAACAGGCCGATAGGGGGCCCAAAATCTAATTGTTTCCAGGTCTCGTCAAAACCTACCCAATACCAAATGTCAATAAAATCCATCCAAGCGCCAGCATTCTCCAGTTATGCTGGTCTTCTACATACAAACACACAAACAAACGCTACCCAAAACATAACCTTCATGGCAAAGGTAATAATCAAACTTCTGCTTCTTTGATCAATAATGGGCGGGCAAAATATTCCTGACTCAATTTGCGGCATGTGGATTACCCAAAGCATACCTTACATTGACTGGGAGCAGGAGCATGCTCTCTAAAGAAATTTTTTGAAACTATCTTGGTCCTCTGAACTGCCATTTCCTGCATTAAGTTTAAGGAGGAAATTTTGCTGGCAGACCCTAAGTTTACTGGCATTTCTAGCAAAACGTACGCAAAGTTTACAGCTCAAGTTATTGAGGATCCGCCAACATGTTTTTTAAAGTGGCAAAGGTGTGAAACGTTGCATGAGAGTCAGTCTGGTCCAAGGAAATTGTGAAATTTTTACCCTCTGAAATGCCATTTTCTACATTTTCATGGTAAAATTCTGCTGGCACTGAGGCTATTGCATTTGTATAAGCTAATCTAAGGATGCCTTCTATCCCTTCCCCCTCCAAGGCTCAAAACATTTGGGTCTCCAATGGGCCTCCACCTCCCCCCAAAAAATATAAATGACAAGTACAACCACCCCCCCCCCCCTCCCTGCACCAGCCCTCCCCCGGTAAAGATCATACAATTCCTAAGATTATACCTGGACTGAAGTCTTCATCTGTAGACATTGTCAACTATTTCTGGGATCCCTGATGGTGTTCAGGTGTCCGTCATATTGGCTCAGAAGACTGATAAATCCAAAATTACAACATGGCAGCCTGACTGCCACATCAGCAAGTCAGGTACAAACATGCAGACTGGACTTTGACCCTTCCTCACCAGAGGGTTTTCGGAAAACCCTGTCCAGTCCAGACAGGGAAATGGGGCGGAAAACCCTGTCCAGTCTGAAAAGAGGGTCTGCATAGGGGTTCCTGGCAATGCTTAAAACTATTACTTCAGACTGCACTTACACTATACTGATACACAATAACCATGACCAACCATAGAATAGGCAGCATAATGAGTGACCCAAAGGTGCAATATGCATGCACACAAAGTCAGTTCTGTCAAATGCAAAGTACCCAATTAACACTTATCTGGTAGGACATGAGGGGGAGAGAATTACACACATTGTCCATCAAACAATGGATAGTGAGTGTCCGTCAATTTCCGGTTATTAAATAGTGGCAATACATTACAAAGACAGGCTTTGAAAGGTTTTCTTTAAGTGATAAGTGTGCAGCACTCATTTTGAGAGCTGGTTTGTTTAAATCCTGGATTAATAAAATGACTGCAAAAGGTTTCAATATCAACACGACAGAGGACTGGAAAATCTACACTAACTGTAAGAACAGGCTCACCTCAGAGCTTCGCAAAGCTGAGCGTGAGTACTATGAAACCATCAGTGACACCTGTAAGAGTCCAGACGCCTCAAAGCTGCTCTGGTCAGTTCTTAACAAGCTTACTGGCAAAGGAAGCAGAGGCATACCAACGCTCTCTAACGAGGGTCTACTAGTCGACAAAGACAAAGACAAAGCTGAACTCCTAAATAGAATATTTGTAAACATCACCAAAGACTGCAACCACCCTGACAGGACAAAGAAACTACCAATACTTACCTCCAAGCAGTTTACATCACTCCAAGTCACTTCAGAGGAAGTCCTAACCGTACTACAGAGTCTCCAAGTGAACAAAGCTCCGGGACCTGACGGCATCCCAAACAGATTACTCAGGGAGGCTGCGCCTGAAATCTGTGACTCGCTACGGTGCCTATTCAACAACTCCCTGGCGACTGGACTATTCCCCACAGAGTGGAAGCAGAGCAATATAACCCCTGTATACAAAAAGAGCGACAAAACTGACCCCTTCAACTATAGACCAATATCCCTGCTACCAACAGTAGCTAAGGTGATGGAACGGCTCGTGCACAACCACCTGTGCAGCTACGTGGATGAAAACAACCTTCTACATAGCCACCAGTCAGGCTTTAGAAAGGGTGATGGAACCGTCCTCCAGTTAGTTCGACTTGTACATGACTGGGCCAAGTCGATAGATGACCCTAACACCTCCTGCACAGCAGTGGTTTTCCTAGATGTTAAGCGAGCTTTCGATACAGTTTGGCACCAGGGACTGACATACAAGCTTACGCGCTACGGTCTGGGGGGACCTCTACTACACTGGTTCCATAGCTACCTAACGGGAAGGCAACAAAGAGTTGTCATAAACGGTGTGACCTCATCCTGGGGTTCAACGGCAGCAGGTGTTCCTCAAGGCAGTATACTGGGACCTTTGTTGTTCCTGCTGTACCTAAATGATCTGATGAGCCTCCCATGCAGGTCATCACTAAACTGTTTTGCAGACGACACATCTCTCTACAACTCAGCCAAGACTGTGCAGGAAGTGGCAGCCACCACAAATATAGATCTACAACTAGTATCCACCTGGTTTCTTGACTGGGGCCTCAGTTTACACCCTGATAAGTGTAAGGTAGTCTGCATAAAATCTGATCGTAACAACGTCCAGCTACCTCCTATCTACTTACTCGGGAAGATTGTGGAACAAGTGCCTTTCTACAGCCATCTAGGTGTCACCATTCACCAATCCCTCAGATGGACGGAACACGTACAGGTGGTCACAGGCAAGAGTAGAAAACTGCTAGGCCTCTTGCGCAAAGTCAGTGGCAAACTTGGAAGACAGGCCTTAGAAACAGCATACTTTGCTCTAGTTCGACCCAAGTTGGAGTACGCGTCAGCGCTACTGGGTGACTTGGCAAGTTCAGCTAGCAGGTTGCTAGAACAGGTCCAGTACCAAGCAGGCCTTCTCGTCACAGGGGCGATGAAAGGTACTCCAAAATCTAACCTACTGCAAGAACTGGAATGGGACACTCTAGCCACCAGACGACAGCTCAACTCACTCACCATCATGTACAACATGATGAACGGACGTGTACCCCCACATCTACAGCTGCTTACTCCGTCAACAAGAGGCGCCCAGTCTACAACACGTCTACAGCTACGTAACAACACTCACCTTCATGTTCCTCGTTGCCGGACCCAGACATTCAAAAACAGCTTTATTCCTTTCACATCGTCACTCTGGAACCAGCTACCGCAGACAGTCAGAGACGCCCAAAGCCTCACTGATTTCAAGAGAGTTAGCAAAAAGCATCTGCTATCCACAAGGCACCACCAAACTTACCGACGACTCGGCCCAAGGCACAGTAACATCCAAGCTGCCAGGCTACGCATGGGTTGGTGCCAACTAAACAGTACTTTGTACAAAATGAACATCAAGAGCAAACATTGTGTCTGTGGGGCTTCCTCCGAAACAGTTCAACACTACCTGCTACACTGCCCCCTGTATTCCGACCAGCGTAGCAAACTCACCTCCACCGTTGAACGCCTTGTACAACAACGGCCTACTGTTTCACTCCTGCTCCAGGGCTCACCTGACCATGACGCTGTCACCAATAGACAGCTTTCAGAAGCACTGTGTGTGTACACGATATCTACCAAAAGATTCACTTCCAGCCGTACCTCTGTCCAGTAAATCCTTAGCTAGTTCGTACAAAAGGGTTAGCTTTAACTGCTTTTAATGTAAAAACTATTTTATTCTATTGCTTGTATATACATGTCCATTTTGTATTGTATATTTATATGTCTGTGGCCACAATACGCAGTGTGTTGTCCTGTTACAACTTGAATAAAGACTAAAGAAAGATCAACACGACTTTAGTACACAATGTGATAACATTACATATATTTTACAATGCACTACAATAAAGCCGAGATGGCATTTTTCAAACCCTAGTACAAGTTGTGAGCTATATAGAACTATGTATCCTTTTAAAAATAATGTGTTTTATTTGCAAAATTATGCCGTAAGGCTAATAGCATGTTCAGTCTCAAAGACTTAAAGAGTAGAAGTTTTTTTATATGATGCACAGAAGTAACAATGATGGATGATTTTCGTTAAATTATAATTTTTGTATGACATTTTGTATGACATTTTGTATGACATTGTGTCACACTTCAAGTTGATGTTATTTCTGTGCTTAGCCATATTAAAGTTATGTTGTATACAACGGATACCCCCATGCAGACCCTCTTTTCAGACTGGACAGGGTTTTCCGCATTCCGGACTGGACAGGTTTTTCCGAAAACCCCTCACCAGATGTACCTCTGTGAAAATTCAAGCGTCCGAAACTGCCCGGACGGCGTCTACAAGCGTCCAATGGCGTCCGAGCGCGTTTCAGACGTTCTGGACGCGTTCATTGCGGTCCGAAACGGCCGCGGACACATCGTGAGCGTCCGTGCCGTTCTGTCAGTTTTTATGGTGAACGCCCGAACGGCTGAAAGACCTTCCATTGCCGTCGGAGACGGCCACTGACGGGGCTATAAAATACTTAGTCACCCGACGCCGGCAGACGGCTGCGTCTTTTCTTATGATCCCCACAGGAAACATGACGTTTTAACTTCTGCACATGCGCCAATTTCAGCGGGTGAATTCGAATTTCAGACCGTTGAACACTCCGGCGGTTGCAGGACTTATGTTCAGAAGGTGACTATTTCTGTGGATTTCATGTCCGTTTGTTAAATTTTGCGCACTTTTGGACCAAGGACTTCACGTCTAGACGTAGCAGCTGATGTTTGTACGACATTGTGCTGAGGTTGGGTTTACGGCGATCACTGTATCCGTTATTTATACTAAAAAGAATGTACAAAAATTATTTGTCGTGCGCCGACAAGAGGGAAAAATTATACTACTACTACTTACTCGAAGCAGCAAACCTTGGACAGCAGAAATCACAGATGTGACAGACGTCAAAAGAAGCAGCGGTTCTTCCGTTAGCTGATTGTCGATACTTTGCAGGCGCCGGTAAGTGAATACTTCGCATTTTATTCTCATTTTTTGTACATTCATCTGTTGCAAAGTTTACCGACGACTTGTTGTTTCGGGTGCCCTCCCCATATACGCGAAGAAATGATAAAATTTAGGATCTTGTTTTGATGCCACAAAATAAAAAGAATTATGAACACGTTGTAGAATACTTGTAAAAAATATCTGTTGTTTCTATTAAGAATGATAATGCTGTTAAAATGTAGATTTAGACAACAGATAATGAGATAGCACCTACCGATTTTGCCGGTGCCAATCAAAATCTTAGTCGGCTCTTCCAACTACTTGGGGTTAGGAACTTATGAAACGGAAGACTTTATTTCGCTACCTCGAAATAAAAATGACTTATGATCTTTGTAGAAAATTTAACGTTATTTCACATTTATATATCCAGTCTTTAATAAATACTGGTGCAATTAAAATTTACGATAGAAAATTTCAAACGTCCTGTATTTACCCTTGATGTTATTTGGGCTCGTCCATTCTGATGTAACGTGTCGGCACGGCGGCACAAAAAGCCGTGGACACGATTGAAGGCCGGATTGAATTTCGTACATGTAGCAAAGTTGATTAAACGCCGCGGAGTACGTGTATGTCTGAATTTACGAAGAAATTTGTTCAAGTTGTGTTTGATTTTAGCTAAACCTGACGGCCCGGTGGTGGGTGGTCTTCTACAATTCACTGCCTGGCTGAATATTTGTTTGTTTGGTATGTGGGAACGCTTATCCCTAGAGGCCATAAAATCATAGCCGTGACCAGACGCCGTCAGAAACGGCGTCTGGAAAGCCGTCTGCACACGTTCCAAATGCCCCTCCCATACTGCCTGACTATTATATTACTATTAAACTACAAGTTGCGTCTTGAAGGAGAAAAGTTTGCTAGACGTTTGGTCCAGATGTTAACCTTGGCGATGACTGACTCTATTGGCTATTCCTTGGCTATTCCATTTTCTGTCGAATTTTACGATCCATACCCCCGTGGGATGGCCTGGCGAAGGCTACAGTTCGTCCTGGCAGCCTGGATCACGTAATCTACGACCGTCCCAATCGGCGTCCGGACCGTCCCAGCAGCCTGGATTACGTCATCTACGTCCGTCGCAATCGGCGTCCGGTTCGCCCGCGGAGACGTCTGTTCCCAGCGGGGGGGCGCCCTACGGACGCGGGAGCGTCTGGGTGCCCGCTTTCAGACGCCGTTTCCGACGGCCCCGACGTCCCTCTGGACGCGTCAAAAGTGCCAATCTAGACGCGTCCAAGCGTTTTTTATGCCGTTCGGGCCGTCTTTGACGTTTCTTCGGGCGTTCTAAAGGCCGTCCCATGCCGTCCGCTGCCATAACCGTCCAAAGCGTCCCAATAATTTGAGACGCATTGGACGGTTGTCGCAAACGGCGTTTCACCGTCTGGGACGCTTGAATTTTCACAGAGGAACACATTGTAAAATACTAGATACGTTATGACCGAATCTGTAACTGTAATCTGGGTTACAGTAGAGCTGAATTACAATGTGAACCAGTCAGTATGACAGTCACTGAAACGTTGGTGAGAATAAAGAAATGGATGTGTACGAAGAGTCTCTTAATTCTTCTAATAGTAATAATCTACCACTAGTTTTATAAGCACATGTTAGTGCATCTAAGATTGCCAACTTACCATTGAATACAGCCAGCACATATTAAGCACTCGGAGTCATGCATTTTTGTCCCACCCCTCAGGAATCCATTCCAAAAGACACACCAAATTCCTGTCATTGTCCATCTCGATGACCTTGAAGTCTTCCGGGAAGACTTTGATGTTCCCGCGGAACGGTGTGTAAGACGTTGATCAATGTTCCTACAGAATCCAGGTAGGTGAGAGGAGAGATGACAGGTGATGCCACACTCCCCGTGGAGCAGCAGGTGAGAGGAGAGGTGACAGGTGATGCCACACTTCCCGTGGAGCCTGTGTTCTCCTGCACTGCTGAAGTCCTCCATGTTGGTTTGATGAGTGCTGTAATGTCTGAGCTTCACACATACATGTACACACTGAAGGTATAGACAGTTGTGCTGCAAAAGAGAGGACAAGACATATCAAACAAAACCCTTTAAGTTTAATTTCTAAGAAGATTTTATACAGTACTAATTATCATACATAATAAGTAATATATACTGGGACTGTGTCTTCAAAGTTGGATTGGGTGGTATTTCCAAGTACATCTGAGGCCACACCAATTTAATTTCTTGGTTCACGGATTCGCTCGCTCCTATTTTTTGGGAAAAAAAATAAAAATAAAAATTACCACTCAGCAAATTTTCACCATTAATGAAACCATTCACCAGCTTTCTGGTGTAGCAAATTGGCCTTTATTATTATAAGCTCCTTAAAGTGTGGGTACAGGTGCTGTTACTGTACAATAATAGTGTTTTTGTACTTTTTTCAAGCTGAAAACTTTTTTTCTTTATGTTTTGGATTAGCCGTTACCTTTACCCCAACCATTTTACAATTTTTATTTTCATTTTCATTTCGCCCTCTCGCTCCATATTTTTCATGAAAAAATCCGTGAACCAAGAAATTAAATTGGTGTGGCCTGAGCTTCACGCATTAATTGAGAAAAAAAGTTGGCTGAAGAAAAATTCCTTTAAGATCAAGTTGAATTTTGTTTCGTCATCTATGCTGGACTGTATGAAACTCGCTCACACACTGAGTCACTACTAGTAACTTGCATTCACTTGCACTCTCACTCACTCACTCACTCACTCACTCACTCACTCACTCACTCACTCACTCACTCACTCACTCACTCACTCACTCACTTGCACTCTCACTCACTCACTCACTCACTCACTCACTCACTCACACACTAACACATGCACTCATTCACACACACACACACACACACTCACACATACACTCACATTCACACTTACAGTCACTCACACACTCACTCACACACTCACTCACACACTCACAGTCACACACACATGCACTCATTCGCACACTCACTCACATTCACACACTTACACTCACACTCTCACACTCACTCACTCACACATGCACTCATTCACACACTCACACACTCACTCTCACTCGCCTGCACTCACTCATTCACAATAACCCAACATTGAGGACACTGGGCTCTGCTTTACATGTTATAGGTGATCTGTAGGGAAAGGAAGGAATCTTAGACACTGGTCTGTCCATAAACTCAACTATTTTAACTCGACACTGTTTATCGTATACTAGTACATAGCCGGCCCACTCTAATTCAATTAGAGTGGGCCAGCACTGTTGAAAATTTGCAAAACCTGGCCGGCCATGCAGATTCAGACATAGGAATCGCTATTTTTAATTCCAGGCCATTTCAGATTGAGACGTGTGTTTTCTTCAATGGGTATGACGTAAATAACAATTTCAGCACGATGTATTCTGCATTACCCTCGGTCCCAGCCCTGACCTGCGAGTCCGATCGCCCTCTGGCCTCCTACCCGTGGTCGGGCTAGTAACACGGGAGATACAGAATACAGTTGTACTCTATATAAACTGACTGACGGAGGCCACCTGTATCATTGAGACAACTGTTTACAAGTCAGGACCTTCACCTTAGAGTTTGACCTGTGCATGAGCACTTGGACCCATGAATGGGCTTATAAATTAAGCCTTCTCACACTAGTTAACACGCATGCGCGGGTGAAAGGAACTCTGAGTGATAATTGTCAAAGTTGAAGGCCCTCAGACGTCAACAGTCTCTACCATTGTTTCGATTTGTATAACAATATCCGGAACGTAATGGCACATGCAAAATGGCGAAATGTTGATTTTCTTGCGGCCTACAACCTGACGTACTATTACCAATGTTCCTTTCATCCGCTCATGCATGGTAACTAGTGTGAGAAGGCTTATTCACAGAGATCAGAAATCAAGTGCGGCTGTGTGAGTGAGGGCTCGAAATACTGGGTGCATGTGCACCCCAAATTGGAGCTATGCACCCAAGTGTTTTTTCTGCGGGTGCACATAATCTCTATCCTATAAAAATCTGCAAGCAATTTAATAACGTTTTAATCCTAAATCTGCATCGACTCTAAAATTCAATCACTAGTTTTGTTACTCAAGATTTAACTGCAAAAAAAAGATACAAAAGTACAGCGACAATTTAGACTCATCTTGGTGTCATTTGTAAAGAGCTGGTGAATTGGGTGAAAAAATCTGAAAACTTAACTTTGCCCCCCACCCACCTACCCACGTGTAAACTCATGCGTAAAACTAATTGGCACTCAAAGGATGTATTCTTCATACACTGTCATGCCAGTTCCATAACTATGGGGCTAAGCTTCAACACAAGTTTCAATCTCACATCCAAAATTAACGCTAACTTTAAACAGAACGGAATGATAAACTTCAACATACCTCTTCAAAAGTTTGTGAAGTTTCCGTCTGGAATGAACTCTGACCTTTCGGGCTGTGCCACTCAGGACGAGGGGTGAATCAGGCCACCAGCCACGGCCACGTTTGTAGAGAGCTCTTGGAAGCACTGCCGCCTTGCGGTTACTATAGGTACTGTCATTGAGCTGTCTGAGCTACAGTGTGTAACGTTAAGTGAGGATAACACTAGAATTGTGCTAATAATACTGCTATTATTTCTGATGACTACCGCCACCTAGCCTGTACCTGTCCATGCACTGCGTTCGGAAAATTTTGTGGACTTTCATATCAATTGTTAGCACCTGTTGACTGGCTTTGAAGCATTTTCCCAAGGGAGTCACCACGACAGAAATATTGGAAGTTTTGTTGGAAATGTATATTAAAGCTAGGTGCGCCTAATAAGTTGTTGCAGTGGTGGTGATGCAATGACATTAGTAAGTGTGCATATGTAAGGCTCAATGAGGAATGTTGTATCGTGTGTAGCGTGTACAGCAGCATTAATAAGCACTAAGGACAAGATGGTTAGTACAGTGTGACTGCAATTTAGCACCAGTGACGGCCCTGTTAGTGGGACTGCAATTCAGCACCAGGGACAGTACTGGTAGTGTGACTACAATTCAGCATCGGGACGGTACTGTTAGTCAGACTGCAATTCAGCACCAGGGACGGCACTGTTAGTGTGACTGCTATTCAGCACCAGGGACGGCACTGTTGGTGTGACTACAACTCAGCACCGGGGGCGGTACTGTTAGTGTGACTGCAATTCAGCACCAGGGACGGTACTGTTAGTGTGTCTGCAATTCAGCACCGGGGACGGTACTGTTAGTGTGACTGCAATTCAGCACCAGGGACGGTACTGTTAGTGTGGCTGAAATTCAGCACCAGGGACGGCACTGTTAGTGTGACTGCAATTCAGCACCAGGGGCGGTACTGTTAGTGTGACTGCAATTCAGCACCAGGGACGGTACTGTTAGTGTGACTGCAATTCAGAAACAGGGACGGTACTGTTAGTGTGACTGCAATTCAGCACCAGGGACGGTACTGTTAGTGTGACTGCAATTCAGCACCAGGGACGGTACTGTTAGTGTGACTGCAATTCAGTACCAGGGACGGCACTGTTAGTGTGACTGCAATTCAGCACCAGGGACGGGGCTGTTAGTGTGGCTGCAATTCAGCACCAGGGACGGTACTGTTAGTGTGACTGCAATTCAGCACCGGGGACGGTACTGTTAGTGTGACTGCAATTCAGCACCAGGGACGGTACTGTTAGTGTGGCTGCAATTCAGCACCAGGGACGGCACTGTTAGTGTGACTGCAATTCAGCACCAGGGACGGTACTGTTAGTGTGGCTGAAATTCAGCACCAGGGACGGCACTGTTAGTGTGACTGCAATTCAGCACCAGGGGCGGTACTGTTAGTGTGACTGCAATTCAGCACCAGGGACGGTACTGTTAGTGTGACTGCAATTCAGAAACAGGGACGGTACTGTTAGTGTGACTGCAATTCAGCACCAGGGACGGTACTGTTAGTGTGACTGCAATTCAGCACCAGGGACGGTACTGTTAGCGTGACTGCAATTCAGTACCAGGGACGGCACTGTTAGTGTGACTGCAATTCAGCACCAGGGACGGGGCTGTTAGTGTGGCTGCAATTCAGCACCAGGGACAGTACTGTTAGTGTGACTGCAATTCAGCACCAGGGACGGTACTAATAATGTGACTGCAATTCAGCACCAGGGACGGTACTGTTAGTGTGACTGCATTTCAGCTCCAGGGACGGTGCTGTTAGTGTGACTGCAATTCAGCACCAGGGACGGTCCTGTTAGTATGATTGTAATTCAGCACCAGGGACAGCAACTTTTCTATCTATTGGCCATAAGTAACCTACACTTATGTCTGTAGAACGTTGTATATGCAAAACGCAGCCTCCCTATTTCAATGGGCTCCAACAGAGATATTTACTCAAAGAGTGTAAAAAAACATAGCTTTCTGACCACCATGACACGCCAAACTACTTTTTTTATACAGTTTTCACTGATGGCTGTCTATTCAAATAGCCAGAAAATGCCGAAGTCTCTCTCTACAGTGATGACAGACCAAGCCACAAGTTTCAGTTAGGATGTTTATTTAAACGGTGCTCTTTCATTACAAAAAATGACGGAAATGTTACACGTTACCACTTTGTACTAAGGTGCTTAGAACTTTGTGATAGCCAAGGTCATAATGATAGTGCAATAGCACTGTAGTATTAAATTAAAATCATATCTTGAAATTAATGTGAACAACTATTATCTGTGCACAGGTACGAACCGTTAGCGTGAAGAATAAAAGCAAACTGTTACAAGCTTCTGTGAACAATTTCGAAATCAACTGGCTATGTCGCTGTCTTTGGAAAACCTAGTAATAATATTTATACAACTTATATACATATTCACATGGCGCAGATAAACATCACTATAATCATTTACTGTCATTCTCTAACCACAAAAATATTTAACGTACAAAATATTTAAAATGCAAAAAATTATTTACATACAGATGATTTAATAAAGATGTCAACTATCAGCAGTCCTTCACTATGTACAAAACAGCAGGTAGTTTTACAGCATATCATCTACTGTACATGTACTTTGTAAAGCTGTCGCTATGCTCATGAAGCTCACTTATAATTATGTCCTTTTGCATGTTAAGGAGGCATACAATCCAAAATTACCTTTGAAAATGTTTTACATCTTATGTCTATATGGCAACGACTGTGTCCTATCATTACAGGAGACCTAAGATAAGCCTATCTTCCTACAAAGCTGGTGCAGCAACTTTACAGTCGCTGCATCTGTAGACCTGTATACTGGCAAGTTACCACAGTAGCAACTTTAGAGTCACTGCATTTACACACTGGCCACCAGTTTTAATACAAGTAAATGATATGAATCCAAACCTTACAATCTCGATTTTTCACATTTGAGCAGAAAGTACGGGAACGAGAGAAGTTTAACAACTGTCCTAAAAAAAAACAATCCTTTACTGTACAAAATGGTCAAATCAACCAAAATGTTTCATTGCCAGTGCATTGCTTTGTTCAGCGCATCCACTTTTGCCCCATGAGCTTTACTGATCTGTTGCTCGAGCCATGACACCGCAGGCCTGCAGGAAGGTGAGGTGGGATTCCTCCCAGTACCTGGACTCCACCAGCTCCTGCTTGAACTTGGCAGCTTTCTCGAACTCTGAGTCGCTGTACTTGAGGATGTCCACGATTTTGCTCGCCCATCTCTTAGCATCTTCTGCAAGATCGGAGTTGTTCACGTTCGTTTTCACGATGACCTGCCTGCGGTCTGGGTGGAGCTTCCCCTGTTTGATCAGTTCGAGAATCAACTCTGCCAGGCCGGTCTTGTCAGAGATGAGGACAGGGATGCCCGCCGCGATAGCCTCCAGGCCGACCAGTCCAAACGGCTCGGAGCGGGACGGCATGAGGACCAGATGAGCGGTCATCATGTCGTTCCTGATGTCCTCTTGTGTTCCATACTGCAGGAGACTTGGTTTCAGTTTGTCGCTGTTTAGGTTGTCCTCAATGATCTTCTTGCTCCTCTCCCAGTCATCCTCGCTCAACCCTCTGACCCTCAAAGCAACGTTATTGATCACCTCCACTACTTCTCCCATGGCCCGTGCTGTAAGGTCATGGCCTTCCAGATTCTCGGCCTTGTACACCCTGCCGACGGCCAGGACGACCTTCTGTTGTCCACCTGGTCTCACATTGATATCCAGGAACATCTTTGATGGCTTTGGGAGGAAGATGAAGTGACTCTGTGGCTTCTTGTCTCCTTTGTACAGGGTGTCGAAGTGGTCGTAGGTATGCTTGCCCACCGAGAAAGCTGCCTTTGCGTTGTTGGCTTTATCCAGCATATCATTCTCTTTCTCCTTAGCCTTCATGGCCTTCCGTCCTCCCTTGTAGTACTCTGTGTCCTCGGGTAGGATGTGGGTGAACGTCACGAGGTCTGCCTGTGGATAGCGCTGTTCCCAGATATTTCGTGCCGCCGTATCTGTGATGTCGGCGTGGCCGATGATGCAGGTGACGTCCTGAGGGAGGTTTGGGTAGTGGAGGCTGTGGTAGTAGGTCAGCCAATCTAGAGTAGGCACAGACTCATCGTGCAGTTGAATTGCCTGTATCAGCTGGACGCCGTCTCTGTCTGCTGCCTCCTGATCTTGTTTAGGAACAAGCAGGGCTGTGCTGTACACAACTACCTTAGCCTCAGCCAGCAATTGGCCCAGCTGGCAGTTGATGGCAGAGACTCCCCCCTTGGAGGCTCCATACTCATCGTTAACCAACAAGACTACTCGCACTTCAAAGCCTTGAGGAAAACAAAAACCAAGACAGGATAAGGATAAGCAAAGTCATTTAAAATACTTACGCTGGATATGCCCCTCCCGATGTTAATTAATGTTTATAAAAAGAAAAGGCAAGGGACACAATGTGTACAATGTTAATCAAATGGATAATATTCCATGAAGGCTTCTTGATGCTAGGATACTCAATTGGAGAAAGAATAAAAAAATGCAACAAAAATCAAAATACATGGAGTATTGGAACTTCAGGTTCAGATCAATTTCTAAACAGACAAAAGGTTCTGCGGCCTAAGCATTTGCATTGCGTTTGAAGAAGGTGGTTGTCAATTCTATGCGTCATGCAAAGAAACAAGGTAACTTCTGACAGTGGAATTAGTAATTCCTAGAGATCAATGCCAGTATGCATGCAGATTCATTGAATCATACATTAACCCCGTGTCACACATTTAACAGGCTTCGGCCATTTGTGAATCACCAAAAAGTTGCGAGATTTCAAAACCAAAAAGAATTTTGCTTAAAACATCTACCCTATTACATTCAATTGGGTTCAGTTCCAAGAAGCATGACATGATTGAGATAATGACGGCTATACTGCTGCTGACATTTTTAGAGCTGGCAGACTTGTCGTTTAATGCTAAGGGGGGGGTGTATGATGTGGCTTTATTGTATTTCATTATTGTATGAAATATATGGGCAGATATACCTCCTGCACTGCGCTCACTTTGCTTGGCTTCTGTCGGGAGGTCATCCACCCTGCTACTGTCATCTTGAAACATAAAAATAAAGTTTAACATACCTGCAACCATTTGTTACCACAAGGCACAATACACTGAGTTCTGATACATTTAAATGAATATATTAAGCTGTCGACAAATATGAAGGCAGTACCCGAGTCACGACATATAATAGCAATTTATCTTACAAGACCTGACAAAAGAAACGGCATTTATGACATCCCCCAAATTTGTAAAATTGATTACAAGGCTGGAAATATAAATGTACTGTAACAGTTGCACCTAAGTTTTGACTGTGGGTACATTGGTGCACCTAGATGTCTGTGTAGGCTTATGTACACAGATGTAAAGATACTATTTGACACTAGAAATTTGTGTATACAGTATATTCTTGGCATCTAAGGGAAAGAAAAGAAAACCGTTGAAGATAGCCATACAATGTACAATTTCAGATTCAAGTTCTGATGGCAGGCAGTAATATTTTGATTAGATTTTGTTGATATTCTAATTTAAACCTATATGTTATGCACCTAAATTCTCAGGTTACCAGTGCACCTATTTTTCCAAAAATGAATTGCTACATAATCATACATGATCAACATTAGTTAAAAATTACACAACCATAAACACCAACCATATGATATGTAATTCATACTCTATCATCACAGTTCACGGCAGAATTAGATAATTTGATTGATACAGCCTCTTTATCCAGCAAATCCATTTTTGTCCTCTATCACATTGGGCGGTGATCACCCAGTCTATAGTAAGTAACTGTCACTGCTGATTTGTACACATGCACCCTTGACCCTCTCATATTCCTTCGTTTTAGCTATTGTGTACCTGGCCTCCATGATGCGTTTTGCTTTTTCAAGGTACTACTGTACTGTTTTTCTAATATGCAGTCAACTGTTCTCCCCATCTTCCCTATGTATACCT
>NC_049983.1:23924413-23969698 GCF_000003815.2 Branchiostoma floridae | reverse complement strand
AAAGGTTGCTGCCACCTCCTTCAGCTGCTGTACTTTGCTTGTAGCGTCCTGAATAAAGGGAATAGCTACTTATAGAAGTGTTCAGTAACAAGCTTCAAACTCCTAATCTGGGTTTGAACAGTTGACAACATGACTTCTACAGTCAAATATTGAACTTTGGATGTGCAGATGCCATCTTAATTGGTATTGATAGCATCCAAAATAAGCAAAACAATGTGTTTTGATAGAAAAGGTCTTAATACCAGTGAAGTGGTATAATTTAGTTATTGAATAGTCTTACCAAGTTTTAGTTTTGAAACAGATGTCTTCTTCGCTTCATCATTGGTCTTTTTCAGCAGTTCCAAGTGCAACTGTAAGGTGTTGTCCATCCAGATATCGGCAGTAACTTCCACTCGGAATGGTTCATAGGATTTGTTGTTGTTGAAGGTATCCTCGTACACTAGGTGCTGAAAATTTAACAGCAAAAATGTGTATAAAACATATAGATGTGAAGAAACATTCTTGACTACCTCACTGTATTCATCAAAACAAAAGTCATTGCCATTGACTATTTATGTCTGAACTGCATACAACATCAGCATTATGTTCATTTGGATAGAGCACTCAGGGGTAAATGAAATTGTCTAAAATTCGTCCTTGCTGTGTCGCTGTGTTACAAAGATCGCTGATTCCAGCAGTGCCTTATAATATAGCTACTCATTGTAACTGTAGGAACCTGCCAACATGTGGTCACATCTGTAACCTATTATACTTACTAGTAATAAAGGAACAGACTGATCAGTTCTGAGAAGGCAATCGAAGAGGCAAATCTATTCAGAGAGTTGACAACTGCCATTACACAAAGCAAAACTCTTTAAAATTACCAACCTCTGGAGAAATATCCACTGTGACAACCGTGTCCTCCCCACTCTTAACAATCCCCTTTAGGCAGCAGATGTCACCCGGATTCAAAAGGCAGGTTTTGAAGTCACATGGCACAAAGTTCCAATCTCTCTCATCCTCTTTTAGGGTCTGTGGTAGTAACATAAGAAGACAGCATTGATAAGATTCAAGTTCATTATGAAATAAGATGAAAGCTGTTCAGAAGGTTATGCATTATCATTCATATCCTTGAGTATATCATTGACATCATTCATATTTGTTATTCAATTAATATACAGTACAGTCAAACCTGTATTAGCGGCCACTCTTGCATAGCAGCCACCTGGCCATAGTGGCCACTTTTTGTCGGTCCCTTGGATTCGTAATGATTAAGAAATAGGCTTAGCGGCCACCTGTCCAACGCGGTCACGGCCACATGATTTCCGGTCCCGTTGATACAGAAACACTGCCTATTGCAACCATACTGCAGCCTTATGTCACCCTGCACCGAGTTTGAAATTGTAGTTAGCAAGGATTTGGAGTTCCTGACAGGGTCATTTTGGCAGTAGCAGAAGGTATGCATGCCTTGAGCATTAGAGTACAAGTCTTTGTTGGTGAATTTACTGATCAAGACAATGTTACTTGGTGAGAAAGATTAGTGGGAACTGAAATCCTGTGTAGCTTGCTCATTGTCAATTGATTAACATTTTCTTTATAGTGGCCACCTGTCTATAGTGGCCATATTTCTCCAGTCCTTTGAGTGGCCGCTATAGGCAGGTTTGACTGTATAGTGCAATAACTGGTCTACACGTTTTAAGGAGAAGAAGCATGTAAATTACATTTTCATGTATAGCTTTTCGTTTACTCTCTTTTGTATCGAACTTACTTCATTTAGCCCAAATGGGGCATGAAAATGCAATACAATTCATTGTTTATTGTTAATAACAGAAGAATGGATCATTTAATTATTCGATGCTGAACTTATTGTAGTATTGATACACAAACATAAACAAAAGTCTCCTACGTCTTTCATCTCTTTAGTGTTAGAGACAATGTAGACTTTCAATTGGGAGAGGTCAGAGTCCTCTAAAGAACGAAAGGCCATCAGAAGGCAACTCCTAGATACACTGTTCACTTCTTCAGTCCTGCCCACCACCCCAAACAGGCTTCCTTTCTTGAACCTGGTCACAGCGTGGGAAGAGGTGAGTTCTGTAACTGGCAGCAGCTCGACTGAATCACCCACCACATGGACAACTTGTAGGCTTTCCCTGGTGATTTCTGTGGTAAGATGTCGAATAAACAGCGTTATACAAAAAAATGAAAGCAGACTCTGAGCTATTGCACCAAAGAATATCACATTGCTCACATTTATTTTCTCCATTATATCTAAATATCTATGATACTATGTCATACCCAGCCCATGATATCATTCAATGGGGTTGTACTGGACCGGGTGATATTTTGGATTATCACACAAGCTTCCATCAATAGATGTGAATGTACTTCGCGGGCCGAGTTCACCACTGTTGAAAAATCAAATGCTGGATTCAGACGTTGGAATTGACGTTTTAACAATATTGTGTTCAAAGACACCATATTTTCTCAAGTACAGGCCGCATTTCTCAACATTTGAAAGTTTAATGCTTTTCTGCTGGGTATGATATAAAATAAAATACAATACAGTGTATTCCACATCACCCTCAGTCCCAGCCCTCCCGCAGGTCAGATCATCCTCTGGGCTTTGGCCGGTAGGCCATTATACCCACAGCCGGGATGGTATTCTATTCTATATATACCAGAAGAAACATTAAGCTTGGTAAATATTTTCCTTCTTACCAGTGTTGTCAGCCAGATGCAGCACGTGCGGCAGTAGGATGTCCACCGACCCCTCCACATCCTCACACAGGATGGAGAAGAGCTGACCCACCGGCATCCATTCCCCCACCTGCTGCCAGTGGTCGGACCAGTTCGCACTCTTGTAGGTCACGTGCAGCGGGTAGGGCGTCACCACGCCCAGGTCAGTCTGGCTGCACAGGTACTTCCCTTCACCTGGCAGGTGCAGAGACCTGAGGTGGTAAACACACAATTTAGGTGTTTTAGTTGACAGAATGACAAATTTTCAAGCTATTGACATATCTTCAGAGAAATACTTAAGTTTAAATTTTTACTGCACTTACTGCCCTATACATATACATGTACATAGAATCCATTTGCACTCATGTCTGAAAATCAAGCATGGGTTATGATCATATTTTTTAGTCACTGGAAAAAAAATATTACTAGGTAGAAAGAGCAATGTAGTGATGCAGTAAAATCTTTGCAGCTAATTTGAGATTAACTTGATACCCAAGACTTGCAAAGGGGGATTAACGTCATGTAAATACTCACCAGTGTTTGTCTTCAGTTATTTCTGGAGAGACCTCTTCACACTGCAAGCCATCACTGTACTTCTGTGGAACATAAGACAAATCTTAGTTCTAACAGCTATTGACAGAATAAAAGTCAGAGAAATTCAGTACTCTTTATCAATAGCACCATGATTGATTACAGTCAAATTTGAATTTCCTGGCCCACCTTGTACATCTCCTGTACAGCTGCAGCCCGGTCAGGCTTGCCGATGTTCTGCAGTGTTTCCTCCAGCTGCGGCAGGTAGTGGAGCGGTCCGTGGGGGGTCTTTGTCCGCCAGGCCTTCAGCATCTGGAATGCTTTCTGAGAGTCGTCGTCACCTGTAATGTTGTCCAACAGAGGCTTGTCCATTCCCAGCTCCTGTCCCAGTCGGGTCCACTCCTCACCAACAGCCCTGCTCAGCTGATACAGCAGCGGCTCTAGCGAAATATACATTCCACATCATAATGTGTTGAGTGCAACCATTATACATTAGAAAGGTGATCTGTTTTTGAAACACTGTTTAAGATGGAAGTTAATTCACACAGATCAGTCGCACAAAAAGTAAGTCAGAGTAATGTAGGTATTGTATTGTTTGGATGCATGATGATCTCTACTTAACACAATCATTTTTTACTTTTGGTCACTTGCCAAGAGAAGTAAAAACGTACACTATATACGCACCTCTTTCCTTGTCAGACACAACCTGCAAAATAAAGGAATAAATTCAACATGGGAAAATTTGTTTTACACTCTTCACTCATTGCCTGGAAGCTGTTTTTTTTATACCTTTAGCTTTTGCTTTTCTAATTGATATAATGGCAAATATAGCAATACCTTCCGTGAACAGTTTCATTGGGTTGGTACGTCACTGAATAAAGAAACTCTTTTTACACAATTCTCACCGAAACGTCAGTGAGAATAAAGCATTGGTTGTGTAAAAATAGTCTCTTTATTCATGATCAATAGCAATACCTTCTCGACGATTTCTTCAAGTCTTTCATCTGACACTCTCCCTTCCATCTCTATCTCCTCACGCTCCAGACTGCACAGCACAGGAGCCCTCTGCTGGAGCACCCGGGCCATCCTGTCTCTGGAGCCTGGTGGGTACAGCAGGATGGGCAGCAGGAGCTTATCATTCCGAACTGGGAACTCGTAGTCAAGGTTTGACCAGTGCCTGTGATGTAGGGTCTGGGGACTGATGACCAGGGCAACCATCCTGTTGTTTGTGTTGAGCAGGAGATCCACTGTTTTCTCTGTAATTGATACAGTAGGCTCGATGTTCTCGGTGTGACAGGATACTCCGGATTCAGAAGCGGCTCTCTGGAGAGGCAAGACGAACTCTTCCATGTAGTCGTCTGTGTGGAGAATGACAAGCTCTTTTCCTGAAAAGTGATAAATTAATCACAGTCTGTAATTAAAAAGT
The DNA here is from genome assembly GCF_000003815.2 of Branchiostoma floridae. Taxonomy (NCBI): domain Eukaryota; kingdom Metazoa; phylum Chordata; class Leptocardii; order Amphioxiformes; family Branchiostomatidae; genus Branchiostoma; species Branchiostoma floridae. Next base: position 23,965,026 of record NC_049983.1, on the reverse strand, counting down.
AGAATGATAATTTTATGAATATTTTTACCTGAATTATCATCAAACCAGTATACTCTATTTCTTAATGGACTTCATTGGTTTCCAATGTAAAATTTTATAACCTGTAAACGGTTTGTGAATATATTGTCAGTGTGTCCATGAACAATAACATTAAATGTACCTCGTTCCTCCCTCAAGAAGCAATCTGCAAATTCTGGACAGCACATCTCCACCGCGGCTCCCAGCTGGTAACGGTTTTCTACATTTTGTATTAGCTTCACCAGGTTGTTGACCCTATCTTTGGGTGTCAGCTGGCTTCTAGTATGGTCACACTGGTCCAGTGACAACCCTCTGCCCAACTCCATAGTGTCCAACACAGGGCCGATCGTGCGCATGTTGCTGGGGTCTCCCTTTGGCTGAAGTATCACTGGGCCGTCCCCTCCTGAGTTTTCTGTGCAATTCAGATTTCGGAAACCATTGCAAATTGAAAGAGTAACACCATAAGAACAAATGCCTTACCATTGTATGGATACAACAAAAGTGCATAATTTATTCAGGTTTGCATGGCACATCTTAGAAAGCATTATGCAAAATTTTCACCATGGCTTATGTGATTGTCATAAGCTGAAAAAGGAGGAACAAAATATTGCTTCGAACAAAATATTGCTTCTTATGCCTTGTACAATAATGTAACCTGATAATAAATTTACCTGATCGATAAGCTTGCGAGATACCTGCCATCCAAATGTCGCGAAACGCAGATGGCACTCTAGAAAGGAAACAGTACACAAAATCAGTTATTCTACATTAAATATAAATCAAGTTCCTGACTCAGAGCTATCCTGCTGAAATTGGTTGTTTCCAATTCTAATGAGCAAATGCAATATGCATCTGATTTAGCACCTGGTTCAATTTTTTTCTGCTGCAAGTATGACCTCAAAGATGAAGATAAGCTAAGCTATATGACATGAATCTACACAATAGTCCAAATGGCCCTTCAGTACCTTAATTCATAGATAATATCATACAACTTACCCTGAATCCTGTTCCACTGGCCCATCACTTGTTGGCAATGCCCTGAACACAGGTTCACGTCTGCCCCTTTGTTTGGTATGGCAGAAGAGCTTGTACTGGATACAGGGGATCCACTTCTCTTTGATCTCAAACAGGGCGCTACTGAGGAACTTCCTGACTCGCAGACCTTCTGTGAAGACTTTTGAGGATGACAGAAGCTCCACCTTCAAGTAGTGGTCGAGTTTGGTGATGACGAATGCTTCCTGCTGTATACCTGTAGGGAAACGGGCACAACCGGCAAACACGCAGGACTTTTTCAGTCCAAATCTGCGCACACACAAGGCTTGAAGACGGCAGAACATGCCGCTGGGTAGAAACTTCTCACTGAACACGAAGTAGAGCGCCTGTGGACAGACATGCATTTTGCGGGGATATAACTTGGCGTTGTCCCTCTTACAGCTTAGGAGTGCAGGCACAAAATAGATCTCTTCCTGCTGGACTTCCTTACTCAGATCACTTACAGGTGTGGCATTGCAAATGAGATAAAACTTCTCCATGAGTGCCTTCAGGAAGGACTTGTGTCTGAGCAGAAATGGTTTTTCCAGTTCTTCTTTAAGTTCTTTATCCTTCTTCTCCCAGATCCTTGTTAGCAACTCGTCGCTGAGGATTCCCTCCTGTTCCAGTCTCTCCCACATTTTACTCAGGTCTGGGCCTGTCTGTTGTTTCTTCATTTTACTGATCTTTGCCAGGAACCGAGCCCAAATATCCTTCGCTTTCATCTTTCTACCATGCTGATACGGAGGAACTGTGATGATGGTCTTAAAGGCATCAATCATCACCTGTGGCTGCAGGGTGACGTCATCACGGAGACTGGGCTCGTCAAAGAAAATGATGTCGCCACGATCGTGGAAGAAGGTGAGAACCATGGCGAGGGTGTGCCTGTCTGTGATCCTGATGTCAGGATCTCGGGCGAGTTCAACAACTTCTTGGAATGTGCAAAATGGATCCCCCTCTTTCCTCTTTGTCTTCAGTCTGGAGTTAAGATGAAGCCATGAGATGGGGATTTCCTCGCCCATGTGCGGCAGGGCTCTCGCCACCTCTCGTATGTAGTCACGAATCTCGTCAACTGCTGCGTCCTCTGTTGTGTTGTCCACTGCAAATATCTTTGACATGACCAGCTTGCCTGCCGCCTTCCTCTTGATGTGGCTCCTTATCTCTTCCTTATATTTGTCAATGTATTCCTGTAGAACGCCGACATAGTTGTTTGCAAATATACTAAAAAAAATCTTAACATTATGTTCATCATGTAACAGTAAACAGTTACATTAACTTTGAGATGCACTGTGAGTACATAGCATTATGGACCAATAAAAAGGCTAATAGATTCATATATGGTTGAATTATTTGCTATTCGGTTGTTTGCCAGTCTACTCCACAATGTACCACAAAGTGTTGTGTTCCCGTCTGACCAAATGAGAAAATCTACTGTGAGCAATGAGACTATTTTCTGGGAAACAAAAATAATCACCTGGGAGACCATGTCTTTGTGTGTGAGGACAATTACGACGGGAGGCTGTACTTTGTGTTGCTGAGTGTGAGAGTGTACTGAGTTGAGCCAGTGGTCCAGGTAGTCTGTAGAAAGACACAGGAGTAAAACAGTTACTACAATGTATAAGCCTTAGGATACACTTTCAAAAATAAAAATGTTTTACTTTATAATTAAGTTAATGATTGCTAGTATGTCTAAGTCCTAAGTTATGAACCATTGAAAGGACTGCATTGCAAGTTCTTCCTGATCTTATCAGTAGCATTAAATGCAGATGTGTGCAGAATCATGTTATCTGCACAGCAACAACTATTTCAAGACCTCAAGGTATAATGGAACATACCTCCTCCTGTTCTCAGGTTGTCCACAGATGCCATGTGGTCCTGATCTGGTACAGGGTCCGACAGTTTCTGCAGCAGAGACATGACAAGGATGTAGACACCCCGGGGGGTGATGAAGCAGTGGTGGGTCCCGTAGTAAGTCGCCTGGCCGCCAAAATCCCAGAAGGACAGACGTGGATTTGTGGCAGTGCCAAGCTCATCCTGAGTAATACCTGCCTTCAGCATTCTCTCCGCAGATTCAAGCAGGTTGTCTGGAATGCCATCGGTCTTCTGTTTCTCTGACATGACATTGGACACTTCGTCTTCAATGTTAGTCTGTTGCTGGCTTGGTGAGTCAGATAGAGGTTGTCCCTGATGCTCTTGGCTTGGTGAGTCTGGTTGAGGTTGTCCCTGATGCTCTTGGCTTGGTGAGTCTGGTTGAGGTTGTCCCTGATGGCCTTGGCTTGGTGAGTCTGGTTGAGGTTGTCCCTGATGCTCCAGGCTTGGTGAGTCTGGTTGAGGTTGTCCCTGATGCTCTTGGCTTGGTGAGTCTGGTTGAGGTTGTCCCTGATGCTCTTGGCTTGGTGAGCCTGGTTGAGGTTGTCCCTGATAGTCTTGGCTTGGTGAGTCTGGTTGAGGTTGTCCCTGATGGCCTTGGCTTGGTGAGTCTGGTTGAGGTTGTCCCTGATGGCCTTGGCTTGGTGAGTCTGGCATAGTTTGTTCCTCAAGACCCATTTCCTGCCCTGTATAGAGTGGAGCACTTTGAGTGGGAGCTAATATTGACATAATGAAAGGCAGAATGAAGGAATGATTAAAAAAAAAACTGTTGGTATCTTGATTCATTCTGCACCAAATTTTTGGCTAACAAAGTGAAATAACTGCCATTAGGTAGTTTTCAAATCAAAATTTTGTTAAAAATACAAATCTCTAGATCATCTAACTGCATTCAGATTCTGGAGTTTAAAATACTAGAATATATTGATTATTTTGCATTAATTCCCGCACAATTTCTTTCCAGTATCGTGCAATTTTGGGAGAATTACGTTAGTTTATAAAATGTACATTTTATTTCAGCACCCCTAGTGGCCTGTTAATTCCCTTCACAAGAAAGCACCCACTATCTTTTGTCAGTGTCTTGTTATCTAGTTGCTTGAGTAAAATGCTTTTTGACGTATAAAACAGAAGCTTTCAATTCTAGATGGTGAGACAAAAGCAACACTCTTTACCAAATCAACATATTAATTTATCACCTGTTGATGTCTCTGTCGGTAGCAATGGTCCTGCTAATTCATCTATCTCCTCTGTAGAGTGAAAGGAAGTGGAATAGAATCAATTCTTGAATCATCCAAAACATTCATGAACAAGACAGATGATAAAGAAAATACAGAAAGAAGAGAAACAGAAAAATGAAAAGTCATCAGCATGCTTTTCAAACCTGGTGACTTCTTCCATGTCTTGGTTTGGACATCAGAAATGATGTGGATTCCATCCGTGATGGGTTCCTCCTCATCCTTCCTGACTGTTTCTCCCATCAGCCTCTTGATAAAACAGCTCTTGCCTGACCTGAACTGCCCCACCACCGGAACCCTTGTACTGTGGACAGTCAGGAACCCCTGGTCTCTGGCTTGGGAGTAAAGCTTTGCCATCTCTGGTCCCCGCAGCAGGACCTCAATGGGCACGTCAGGGTCACCTGGACGATAGAGCACGTGCATTCTACTTTACAACTTGATTGATGACAGTCATCAAAAGCTTTGTGAACTACCCATACTTGTAATATAACTTCTTCCATCAGACGCTCAGACATAATTACTGGACTGATACTATATTGGTGTGAATGATATCATATTTAACTGAACTGAATTGTTTTCTCCTTCTATCAGTCATGCTGGCATGTGGTATTTTGCAGCAGTAGCATTTAGCATACAACACAAACTTTAAGCCAATTTCCCAAAGGAACCATAATTGTTGTGATTAACAACAAATAGTCACTGTTGCAGTACCTGTGATACTGCAGGACTGCAGAAAGGTTAACATTGTTATATAATTTAGTAGGATATTATAGAATATTCAATAAATCTCTATTGCATTTTGCATGCTCTAGAACCTGTGAGTATCGTTACAATGTATTTTGCCTATTTACAAATAGAAGAATACCTGATACATCCTCAATCCCTAGATCTTCATCCTCTCTAAACAGCAGGTCACTGGAGTCTTTGATCATTTCGGCGGCATGCGGGTTTACCTCATCCATGACATCCTTAAACTTGCGACTTGCAGGGGCACCTTTTCTTCCTATTGTGTCCAACAGTTCCCTTGCCTTGTCTTGGGGTGTTTCCTTTGCCCTGATACGCTCGTATTCCTCATCGCTGAGAATGTCACGTGACAGGAGATGGTTCAGGACGTCCCCCATGACGGACGATGACGTCAGGTCCCGGATCAGCTTTGTGCGATTCCTGATGAGCGGGTCCTCATCCTCGCTACACAGCAGGTCACTGGCGTGTCCTTGGACCATCTCAGCAGCATGCGGGATGATCTGTAACAGTTTCAAAACAGCCTTGAAGTCAGCTTTGAAGTCACGTTTTTTCGGTGTAAGATAGCTATTTATCTCAGGAATTAGTAACAAAAGTTTTGCCCCCCTAGCAGCTAGCTTTGGGATGGCAGGAGTATTTTTGTCAAAAACTTCTGAAGCAATATAAATCCCTTATTAAGCCTGCAGCTCGTTTGCTTCCTTTCACCAGCCATACCTGACAGTAGCCAAGGCCCACGGGTCAGACTCCCTGATCCCCACGCGTGGGCGGTACCATTTAGCACTTCCCAGTTAGCAAAATGGGTCACTAAGGGCTTGTTGGTAAAAAGGACTTTGTCATAACTCACGAAGGGAACAACGGATTTTTATGATTTTTGGTTTGTAGGTATCTTAGACAATGTTGTACAAAATGAAACACTGATTATGCAAAATATGTGTACATTTGCATAATTAATGAGAATATTCTATCATAGCAGTTTTTTCTATGTATCTCTTGTCCCGGACGTGATATGGTATTGACATTTGGGTGGTAGCTAGCTTTCAGTGTCATGACAAAGTGGGGCAAGTTTCAGCCCGCTAACATTTAATTTCTAAACTGCAAAGGCGTTTTTGTTGAGACATTCCAAAGAGGATAACTGCAGAAAGGATTGATGGATAGCTTAGGCAAATATATTCATAATGATATACATTTTATGCAAATGAGGACTTAATTTGCACAATTAAAGAGGAAATTGTATAATTCCATTATTTTCAATAACAACTTCCATAAAATGTAACATATGTTAATTTAAGGATAGGTGGATTATAAGCAGATACCAAGTATGGTAATGAGGAACTTACAAATTACTTTATGTCAAAATTGCGAAACCTCTTTATGATTAATGATTAATGATGGGAATTTAATAATTGTGACATACCGTATGTACGTTAGTAACAACACCATACATAAATTATGTTAAATGTGTTTGTCAATTGCATGAAATCTACAAAAGCTCTACATATTTCATGGAGGTATGAGGTCGCCAAACTCTAGTTGTAAATTGTTTATTATCACAGTCTTCCCACAAAGCAACAGATCATAGAGTAGCTGGTAGTAAATGCATGTAACATTCTGTGCACACTAAAACCACACTTACTATAATTATCCTACTGCCGGTGATCAGAGTTCACCTGATATGCACCAAATGACTGTACCCTATGGAAAAGTGTTGTGGGCTATTAAGTGATTTACCTTCAAGTGCTGTCGAGTCTCTGGATCCCTTGCATAATCCAAGGGAGTCTTCCCCTCCTGTAAAGTTAACATGAAAGATGCATTTTGATATCTTGCTGTTACAAACCAATCTCTCATAGTCTATACCGACTGAAGCAGGCAACAAACTAGCTTACCAACTAACAAACTTAAGTAAGCAAAATAACAGCAAATATAGTATCTTGTGAAAGATGTGTGATTGGGTGGAGTAATCTGCAACAGATTGGGCTCACGACTTTCACCACTTCACTCAGGTAAAAATGAGGACCTAATTTTGGCTAGCGCCGTCTCTCGGATAGGACATTAAATGGAGGTACCGTGTTTGACGAGAGACACACCCCACGTACGTGCATGTTTAAGAGCGCACTACACCTTTCGAAAAAAGAGTAGAGGCATGCCCCGGTGTGCAATGGTGCAAACCATTCTGCCTGGAGTTGGTGATTCACCCTGATGGAGGCCTGGCGAACATCCCTATCTTATCTGCCTTATTGTAGTTTACACCCGCCGGTGTATTAATGGATAACGTAACTTCACCAACACTGCAACTTTACATTCAATAACATGTATTCACATGGCAGTTTGAAACAAATATGTATCACCTTATCTGTAGCTGTGACATCAGCACCAGAACGAATCAGAAGCTCACAAGTCCCGGTGTGGCCCCGAGCAGCAGCTTTATGCAGGGGAGTGTCCTGGTGCTGTACAGGGAGGGCAGACATGGTAAGTAGCTGTTAATAGCATAACATTGCCAACGCTCAACTTAATAATGTATTCACATTTTACTGAGTCCTTGAGCTTAGATTATCTATGTTGTTTTGAGTGAATGTGATTGTTATATGGTGCAGTGTTCTTCAGAATCTGTAGGCTAATAAGGTAAAATAAATATGGATCCCATATATTTGTATCATTTTATATTTATATTTCAGCCATACCATAGGTATGGTGAAATATAATTGTATTCGTAATGTTTCTTTCTTTCTTTCTTTCTCCTGTCAAATCTTCAGAACACGGTATCTCCCTTGTTCCTCAACCGAATGACTTGAAATTTGGCACAAGGGTAGAGTGGACCAATACCCTCGGACGTTCTTTTCATTTTTTCCATATCTGTCTCTTAAATGATTTTATTAAGGTTTTTTGGTCATCTTAAGACCAAAACTGTATATTTGGGCCCCCTGTACCCTGGTAGTATAACCGAATGAGCTGAAATTTGGTACAGATGTCCCTTGATAAGTCCCCCAAATAGATTCAATATCAGTTTTGGTGTACAGTATAACGAAATACTTATTTTTGCGATTTTTTGGTCATTTTTTTTACCAAAAAAGGACACTTTTGGCTCCTGTACCTTGGTTTTAGAACCGGATGACCTGAAATTTAGTATAGGAGTGCCCTAGACATATGCGCACATGGATTCAATAACACTTGAGGCATACGGTACAATAAAATGCTATATTTGGGGATTATTTGGCCATTTTATGACCAAAAAGTACACTTTTGGCTCTTTTGCTCTGGTTTTAAAACCAAATGACCTAAATTTTGGTAAAAGGGTGCACTAGATATTTATTCAAATGACACATGTCTAATTTTTGTCATAGACTACGTCAAAATGATATATTTGGGGATTTTTTTTGTCATTTTCCAATAGCCAGAGGGGTCAATGACCTTAAGGTCGTTGACCCCCAGTTGCAGATTGCACCTACTGGCATATATGTCTATTTAATCTAATTAGATAGGTAACCAATCAGCCTGAATCTATATCCTAAAGAGGGGGGTGGCAGCCAATCAGCGAGCCCGGTGTTATCTGGAAGAGTCCATTCTTACACGGAGGGGTTCATTTTTTTAAAATTCATCATTGGACTGGTGAAGTCTTTCAGTGGATGCATTTTTGGACAGGTCTATTTTGCAATTTTACAGAATGTGTGCTGGAAGAGTCTATTCTCGCACGGAGGGGGGATTTTTCAAAATTCATATTTTGGACTTTGGTGACTTCTAGTTTGTCAAAGTCTTTCAGTAGGGTTATTTTTGGACTGGTCTAATTTGCAATTTTACATGGGTGTTCTGGAAGAGTCCATTCTTGCATAGAGGGGGCTTTTTTTAAAAATCCATTTTTTGGACTTCAGTGATTATGTCAAAGTCCTATTTTAGCGGATGTATTTTTGGACTGCTCTACTTTACATGGAAGAGTCCATTTTTTGCACACGGAAGGGGGATTTTTTCAAATTCAGTTTTGAACGGGTGATGATTCAAAATTCTATTTTAGTGGAAGTGTTTTTAGACTGGTCTATTATACCTTTTTATGCACTGGGACCTTTTTTGCTAAATTCAATTTTGGATTTGGTTTCTTATTCAAAAGGCCAAGGTTTCAGTGGGAGTATTTCTGGACTGGTCTATTGTGCAAATTCACATAGGGTGCACTGGAGTCCATTCTTGAACGGGTGAATTTTGTAAGACTCATTTTTGGGTTAAACCGTCATTAAGTAAAAGTGATTTTTCAAATGGGTGATTTTGAAATAGCCTATTGTTGCATGGGGAGGGAGATGGCTGAAATATGCTGTATTTGCTCTCAAGCAAATGTCGGCCTTTCTAGTTGTCTGCTGTAATGTTACATTTAAAATGTAACATTACAGCAGACAAATATAAAATGATACAAATATATGGGATCCATATTTATTTTACCTTATTCTGAACCATAACATCAGCTCCAGAATGAATCAGAAGCTCACAAGTCCCGGTGTGGCCCTCAGCAGCAGCTTTATGCAGGGGAGTGGACTGGTTCTGTACAGGGAGGAGAGGCATGGTAGTAGTAATGTTAATGGTATAACATCACCAACAATCAACTTAATAACATGTATTCACATTTGTTTGAGTTGAGAAGTTTAGATTAACCATGTTGTTTTTAGTGCGTGTGATTGTTACATGATGCAGCGTTCTTGTGCAGACTTCAATGCAACATTACAGTAGGCAAATATTACATCCATATCTAAGTCTAATAAGGTCCATCAAGAATAAGTTAAACTATGTTTTACCTTATCCTGGGCCATAACATCAGCACCAGAGCGAATCAGGACATAACATTGCCAATCCCCAACTTAATTACACTATTCATATTTTATTGCATTTTAGAGTTTTAGATTATATCCATGTTGTTTTTGAGTGAGGTGATTGTTACATGATGCATTCTTCTTGTGTAACTCCAATGTAACATTACAGAAGACGACAATTACATCCGTATATGAATCTAAGAAGGTCCATTTAAAATATTAAGTTAAACTATGTTTTATTTCATCCTGCATCTTAACATCAGCTCCAGAACAAATCAGTAGCTCAGTGTGTTCTCCAAAAGCAGCCAGATGCAGGGGTGAGGACTGGTACTATTCACAGAAAAAAAATTATGATAAAGGTTAGTTGAAACAAATATAAATCACCTTATCTTTGGTCGTAAGATCAGCTCCAGAACGAATCAGAAGCTCACAAGTCCCGGTGTGGCCCCCAACAGCAGCTTCTTGCAGGGGTGTGGACTGGAGCTGTGCAGAGAAAAGTGATAAGGTGGTCTGTGTAACACAAACTCTCCATATTTAGGCTCATTCATGAAGAGGCGGCGACCAGGTGGTAATGGTGCTTGTTGTATTTGGTTATAAATGTGTCATCACTGTAACTTGTGGAGAGAGGGAAAAAATATCACACTGTGAAGACTTGTTTGCAAAATCAATGAGAAACTTCAGTAATGCCTTTTAGTGGAAGACTCATTCATGTAGCATATGATGGTCCACTCTGACTTGATTTGATGGGTGACATCTACACACGCGACTCGGTAAGTGAAAGTAAAACTCTGTGAGTTCATGGGGGCACGTTGTCCAATTGAAACAGTCAATTTGAAAATAGATCATTTTACTATTCTGTTTTGCAGTTGTGAACAAATATGTGTGTGTCCTGGACAGGGGTACAAGACTCTCATACAAAAGAAACGCAGTGATGAAATGCCTTGCTTTTTACAAGTCATTTATACCTGTTCCAAAACAATAGCGTCAAGGTCATCTCTGAATGGGACTTGTTTGCTGGAAGGGATAATTAGATGACTGATTTATATTGTGAGTATTGTGACAGGGGTACCATGGGCACCATTGTCCAGGTACAGGTCAGGAAAAATGAGAGCAGGGTTATAGGTACTTACATAGTCCCTCGCCTCCAGGTTAGCCCCATTTTTTATCAGAAGCTCTGCTACCTCAGTCTGCCCGCACTCGCTGGCCACATGCAGGGATGTCCGGTCAAACTGGATAGAACAACAAAGAGGCTCCACAATAAGTTTGGAATTCCACTTTTCCCATTTTGAAATGGGCTTATATTTTCAATATAAAAGCACTTGGTGAAAAGTCTTTACATGTGATTGACAAGTATGATGTACAGTTGTGAAATATGATAATAACTTTCATGAATATTCATTTTGAAAATTTTCTTCCTGCAGGAAGTCCTGCAGGAATTCCTGCAGGAAGCATTTTTCCTGCAGGAATTCCTGCAGGAAAAACTTTTTCCTGCAGGAATTCCTGCAGAAATTTGCTGCAGGACAAAGGTAAATTCCTGCAGGAAGATTGTTTTCTGCAGGAATTTCTGCAGGAATTTTTGTGAACTTTTGCTGACAAAATTTTCAGCACGTGGAGCGCCGAAGGCACAACGCATCGCACCAGAGGCCTGAAAATCTTGACCCTCTGAAATGCTATTTCTTGCATTTTAACTAAGATAAGTTAATGACATTTCCATCAAAATTACACATAGTTAAAGTTGTTGGGAGCAAGCACACCTCCCACCCCCCGCAACTCCCCCGCAGGAATTCCTGCAGGAAGAAAATTTTCAAAATGAATATTCATGAAAGTTATTATCATATTTCACAACTGTACATCATACTTGTCAATCATATGTAAAGACTTTTCACCAAGTGCTTTTATATTGAAAATATTAGCACATTTCAAAATGGGAAAAGTGGAATTCCAAACTTATTGTGGAGCCTCTTATACAGTTCAGACAGTAACCGGTTACAATATGACTGCCAAGAGACAAGTATACTGTCATAAAATAATTTGCTATGAAAAAGCGTAAACGTGGACTGAAATGAATACAAATATAATTTTTTTCATCACTTCAAATGTTAGAGATCATATCAAAAGTAATTATTGGTTTGATAAAATAAGGTAGATGACAGAGAGTACTTAACTTAGTATTTGTTTTCTTCTGTGTAAAATTTTAAATGTGGCCCTTTGAAGCATGCAGCAGAGGTTAGCGCATGGGGAGTGCGAAAAGAACATATGATAAAAAGGTCACAATCTTCTGCACCAACCGCTGCGTGCATACATAATGTAGATGATAGTAAATCATGGAATAGTCATTCATGTAGCCTTAGTATTACGCTTACTATATTGCAACACTGACTTGGATGACATCCACATGCACAACTGGCTAGTACGTAGGTGAAAGTCAAAAACCGTAAGTTCATGTCTGGAGAATGTGTCCATTTTTAACAATCAACACAGATCCTTTTGGCATGAATTTGCAACAAAACAATTCATTTATGTTGTGAGTGTTGTGATAGGTACCATGGGTACCATTGCCTAGGTACAGGTCAGTAGAAATGAGAGCAGGATTATTGCTACTTACTCTGCCCCTCGCCTCCAGGTCAGCCCCATTTTTTATCAGAAGCTCTGCTACCTCAGTCTGCCCGTAATGGCTGGCCACATGCAGGGATGTCCAGTCTAGCTGGATAGAACAACAGTTTGGACAGTAACTGAATACAACATGACTGCCAAGAGACAAGTATACTGTCATAAAATGCTATGAAAAAGTGTAAACATGGACTGAAATGAATTTTTTTTATCACTTCAAATGTTAGAGATCATATCAAAAGTATTTCTAATTATTGGTTTGATAAAATAAGGTTGATGACAGAGAGTACTTTAGAATCAAAAAGAAAAATCTTTGATCAACTATTTGTTTTCTTCTGTGTAAAATTTTAAGTGTGGCCCTTTGAAGCATGCAGCAGAGGTTGGCGCATGGGGAGTGCAAAAAGATGTTACATATGATAAAAAGGTTCTACATTTAAATCTTCTGCACCAACCGCTGCTTGCATTATGACATTGTAGATGATAGAAAATCATGAAATAGTCATTCATGTAGCCTAAGTTAGTATATTACGTTTACTATGTTGCAACACTGACTCGGATGACATCCACATGCATGACTGGCTAGTAGGTGAAAGTCAAAAACCGCAGGTTCATGTGTGAAGAAAGTGTGTCCATTTTAAACATTTAAAACGGGTCCTTTTACTATTATTCTCACAAGTCGACCCACTGGACAGAGCCGCATGGAAGCGGAGTGTGAAGACTAGCCGACTGCTGCCTACCCCTGCGTCAGGGATCCCAGCAGCTGTATAATCTAACCATGGATAGTGAGTGAGTGAGTTACTATTATTCTGCAATAGTTTGGAAATCATCAGATTATGTACATTATGCACAAGTTGTAAGTCTATGTGTGTCAGCCGGGAAGCCACAAAAGAAATATGAAGGAAACTCAGTGACGAAATGCCTTTATATACAAGTTATTTAAACTTACGGTACTCCAGAACAATAGCTTCAATTTATCTCTGAATGAGACTTCTTTCTTGGAAGGGATCATTTAGTAGATGACTATTAATGTTGTGAGTGTTGTGACAGGGGTACCATGGGCGCCATTGTCCAGGTACAGGTCAGGAAAAATAAGAGCAGGATTATATCTACTTAGTAATACCCAGTTCAGCCCCATTTCTTATCAGAAGCTCTGCTACCTCAGTCTGCCCTTACATACTGGCCACATGCAGGGATGTCGGGTCACGCTGGATAGAACAGCAGTTGGGACAATAACTGGTTACAAAATGTCTGGACAGAGACAAATACACTAATTGCACAAACGTATTAGACGTCTAATCCCTGGAAGACGGGAAACAACGGACGCTAAACCGGATAGTGAGTGAGATTATCAAAATTCTAAAAATTAGAGATCGATTTCAAAGTATTTTCATTCAAACATTTCTTCTTGTGAATAAGTAGGGCATATCTTGTGGTAGCAATACCAGACTAAGCTATGTCCATCATTGTGACAAGTTTAACCCCGCTGTAAAAGTCATACCTGAATGCTATCAGTGTGCAAAATGACTTATGTGAATATCAGTGGCATTGTGTCATGTCACATTCACTTTCACATTGATCTTGAATTCCTTACACCTTGACGGTGTTTTGAGATAAACCATGTGTCAGGCATGGTAAATCTCATCTTTGGGAATGTCCGAAATAATTTCTGCTTTGTTGACATTAAATTTCTGCAGAGAGATGCTCTCACTCTAAATCATATCATAATAATCTTACAAGTCTGCAGTTTTCTGTCAGAATTACATAATTATTTATTACACGCAGACCTCCTGGGAAAAAGGCTGGAAGGAATAAGGTACACAAAATCACTACAATTGTTGGCCACCATCCCCGGCCCTCCCCATTGTTTACATGCAAATCAGGTCTGGAGATGCAACAATGTGTAGACCGTATCGCACAGCTGCATCCAATCCAAATCGATCGACAAGTGAAGTCATCAAGTCAACAAAGACACATGCCTCGAATACTTCAAAATCTGTCAAATGCTAGATCTCTAGTGAATAAGATTGATGAATTTGAAGCAGTTTTGACCACCTCATCTATTGAGATCACAGTTTATTTTTTACTGTAGTAACCGAGACCTGGTTCACTCCCTGCCTCCCGAATTCAGCTACAGATGTGCGAAACTTTATAAAATGTTCTCTAAATGTCGACCTGACAAACGTGGAGGAGGTGTAGCAGTGTACACCAAAGCAACCATTTCAGCTAAAGCCCTGGACATAGTACTTGTTCCATCGGACTTGGAATGTGTGTGGGTTCACCTACGCCCTCACTGGCTTCCACTGGAGGTATCGTCCATTGCCCTGTGTGGTGTGTATAACCCCCCCAGCTTCACGTAACGAAGCTGCATTGCTGGGCCACCTGTAAGAGTCTGTATCTGTATCTGTATCTATATAGCCGGCATAACCGCCCTTCGGCGTAACACGCCAGCTTTGCAGGCACACGATGCGGCAGCAGCTGGTTATATTACACTGAACGATCCGTCACACCTAACTTTTGCACATCTATCTGCAAGTGTTCTTCAAAACTATCCAGAGAAGATGCCCCTACTGTGCTTGGTGATAACAAATTCCACTCTACGATAGTTCTGGGAAAATACGAATTTTTGAACACATCAATCCTAGCTTGGTAACTCTGGTACTTGAAGTCATGGCTGTTTCTTGTTCTTTTTTGAGCTGGTATAATAATATAGATATATAAAATATATTTATCAGTCGGTACGTCCACCAGCTTTTTGGTCATTTTGTACATCATGCAAAATCTGGACATTTTCCTTCTGTCTTCAAATGATGTCCACTGCAGATCTGTTTTCATTTTGGTAACACTAGCATCCCTGATGTAGTTGTTTGTGCAGAATCTGGCAGCTTGGTTCTGTACCCTTTCAAGTTTATCTTTGTCTTTCTTTGTATACGGATCCCATACTGTTGCAGCATATTCAAGGTTAGGTCTTACCAGTCACGTGTATGCACTTAGTGATTTAACCCTGGCTGGGCATGCCCACAAGTTGCGTTTGATCACTCCCAAATGTCTGTTTAGCCTTGGTTGTTATTTTATTAACATGGACACCCCACTTCAGCCCAGTTGTTAACGTAACACATAGGCTAGGTATGGGTGGCTTTTTGTGGTTGCTAATGTCTGACCACAAAACTGGTAAGGGGACTCATTTGGTGTGCGTTTGTTAAATTGTGCATGATATAGCACTTATCAGGATTGAACTGCATAAGCCATTTCCTTTGCCATTCTTCCAGGGTGTTCAGATCTTTCTGAAGAAGTTGTGAGTCATTCTTTGCATTCTTTGCAGAAAACCTCTATATATAGCAGACAATCATGGCGAATAACCTTAGTCACGCTTGAATCGAGCTGGTCTGGCAAGTCGTTTAATATATATGTAAAAGAGGAGAGCAATGGTCCCAGGACAGTCCCTTGCGGAACTCCCAATCTACTTTAACTGGAGCTGAGGCCTTCCCTTCTACCACTACCGTTTGCTCTCTATTCATCTGATTTTAGGAAAGCCTTTAACCAGTTTAATGTAGTACCTTGAATTCCATTATTAGTAACTCCAGTTTTGATATGAGTCTGCTATGTGGGACTTTGTCAAAGGCTTTAGTGAAATCAAGTATTGCTAGATCCACCTGTCTTTTATTGTTCAGTGCCCCAGCTACAACTGTATATCGTGAACTGTTAAAATAAGCTGTGTTTCTGTGGATCGCTATGTTTTATTCCATCCTGTGTCATAACATCAGCTCCAGAACAAATCAGTAGCTCAGTGTGCCCTCCAGCAGCAGCCAGATGCAAGGGTGAGGACTGGTACTACATCACTATTCATAGAAAAAATCTATAATAAAGGTTAGTTGAAACAAATGTAAATCACCTTGTCTTTGGTCGTAACGTCAGCTCCAGAACGAATCAGAAGCTCACAGGTCCCAGTGTGGCCCCCAGCAGCTGCTTTATGGAGGGGAGTGGCCTGGTCCTGTACAGGGAGGACATACATGGTATGTAGTAATGTTAATATAACATTGACAAAGCCCAACTTGATAACATGTATTCAGAGTTTATTGAGTTAATGAGTTTAGATTATCCATGTTGTTCTTGAGTCAGTGGTATTTTTACATGATGCATTCTTCTTGTGTAAACTTCAATGTAACATTACAGAAGACGACAATTACATCCATATATGAATCTAATAAGGTCCATTTAAAAATAAGTTAAACTATGTTTTATTGCATCCTGCATCATAACATCAGCTCCAGAACAAATCAGCAGCTCAGTGTGCCCTCCAGCAGCAGCCAGATGCAGGGTGAGGACTGGTACTATTCATAGAAAAAATATATGATAAGCAGCAGCTTCATGGAGGGGCGTGTCCTGGTCCTGTACAGGGAGGACAGACACGGTATGTAGTAATGTAAGTTCTTTCCACATATGTACAGTGACCTATCCTACAGTTTGAAAAATCCTAGTCCTGTCTACTAGGAGGAATAACAGCTGGAGCTGATAAATGAGTCTTTTCCTTATTGGTTTTCAAAATGTCAAAGCAAAATCCCTTCAAGTTAAGTATTTTATTTGCAAATTGAAATTTCTTCCTCACAGTTGAACTACCTTTGATGTTTGTCTAGAAATATGGCTTAAACATGTATATGTTTGGTGTCCACTTGGCAGCCAAAGAAACCAATATAGACTCACAGCGGTGCTGGATTAAGGCACACTTCTGTTAATTGTACAGAATCTCAAAATCCCTGATAGGTGCTCTCTAGCTGGATAACTTGCATTGTTGCTCCACTCGGATAATTGCACGAAATGCGCTTTAACATAATATGTATCAACAGGTTTATTTTATACAAATATATGTCACAGTGACCTCATCTGTGGCTCTGACATCTGCTCCAGAACGAATCAGAAGCTCACAAGTCCCGGTATGGCCCCCAGCAGCAGCTTTATGCAGCGGAGTGGACTGGTTCTGTACAGGGAGGACAGATATGGTCAGTAGCTGTTAATAACATAACAATGCCATTGCTCAACTTAATAATGTATTCACATTTTACTGAGTTATTGAGTTTAGCTAGATTATCCATGTTGGTTTTGAGTGAGTGTGATTGTTACATGATGCAGTGTTCTTGTGTAGGCCTCAATATAACATTACAGCAGACAAATATTACGTCCATAGAGTCTTGTGAGGTATATTTGAAACAAGTAACTAATACCTTATTCTTCACCATAACGTCAGTCCCAGAACGAACCAGAAGCTCAGATGTAGTGATCTTATGTATTCTTCAATGTAACATTACAGCAGACAAAGATTATTTGACCTTATCCTTGACCATAACATCAGCACCAGAGCCAATCAAAAGCTCACATAACCCGGGGCGGCCCTCAGCAGCAGCCTGAAGAAGAAGTGTGTCCTGGTACTGTACAGGGAGGGCAGACAGTGTTAGTAGTTGTGTACAGTGTATCAATTTTAACATGACACAAAGGCCCAAATCAATCACGGTGACCTTAGCAATGGCCGTGATGTCAGCCCCAGAGCAAATCAGAAGCTGACAAGTCCCTGTGTGGCCCACAGCAGCAGCTTTTTGAAGGGGTGTGGACAGATGGTAAGTGGCTGTTAATTACCTTTGCCTAAGAATGGCTAAGGTTATGTCTTAGGCTTGTACGTCTGTCTGTCTGTCTGTTTGTGTGTGTGAACAGCATAACTCGAGAAGCCTTGGATGGATCCTGATGATATTTGATAGGTGCGTAGGGCTTAGGAAAACAAAGGTCAAGTTCGATAATGCACCCCTTAGCAGCTTGCTATGGTACTGCAGCGGAAACTCAGTTTTTATATCTTGTGTTCTGAACATACTGTTTTCGTGATTTGTGAGTGGTAGATAACCCTTGGGGCAGAGAGTGAGTGCTGTGAGTTTAGGCCCCCTAGCGGCTTTTTTTGAACTGCAGGCGCCAGTTTCCTTTCAAACTTTGGACGAGAATAACTCGAGAACGTGTTGACAGATCATCATGACTTTTGGTATGTAGATAGAATGAGTTATGACTAACATAACAGAATACTAATTATACAAATCAACAGCTAATTTGCATAATTAATGAGGAAAGTTAATAAATCCACTGCATTCTATGGCAGGACTTTCAAATTTGTCACATATGTAGCTGGGAAGGAGAGAAATGTTGATAGATATCAATTATGCAAATGACGACCTCATTTGCATATTTAATGAGAAAATATGAACTTGTTGACGGATCATCATGATTTTTTGTATGTAGATAGCCTAAGTGATGACCTACATAATGAGATATTGATTATGCAAATCAACAGCTAACTTGCATAATTAATGAGGAAAGTTCATAAATTCACTCCATTCCATGATAGAACTTGCAAACTTGTCACATATGTAGCTGAGAAAGAGAGAAATGTTGATACCAGTTATGCAAATGACAACCTCATTTGCATAATTAATTAGAAAATATGAACGTATTGACGGATCGTCATGATTTTTTGTATGTAGATAGCCTAAGTGAAGACTTACATAATTAGATACTAATTACTTAACAGCTAATTTGCGGAATTAATGAGATATATTCACAAATCCACTGCATTCCATGATAGGGCTTTCAAAGCTGGCACGTATGTAACTGAAAAAGAGGGCAGAGAGTAAGAGTAAGTGTATGTTTAGGTCCCCAAGCGTCTTTTTTTAACTGCAGGAGCCGTTTTAGAATGATACTTTGAAAGAGAATAAGTAAGAAGGGATGAAAGGATCATCATGCTTTTGGGTATGCTGATAGCTTAAGTAATGCTTAATACAATTTGATATTAATTATGTACATTGGGATACAATTTGCATGATTAATTGTGAAGTTTTCTAAACCAACTCCAGACATATGAAATAAAATGTAATGAGTAACACATTTATGTCTACAGACATCAAACTTGGTTTATTTGGCAAAGGTATGTGTTCGTGGAACTCTAGTTAAAAGTAAAATCGCCAATGCCCAACTTTGTATTCGAGAACATTAATTTTGTATTCACATAAAAAAATTCAAACAAATAATATATATTATATCAATAACATTACCTTGGATATGGCTTTGACATCGGCTCCAGCATGAATCAGAAACTCACAAGTCCCAGTGTGGCCCTTAGCAGCAGCCAGATGTAGGGGAGTGGACTGGTACTGTACAGGAAGGACAGACATGTTAAGTATATATATGAATATTATAATGTTAATGACATAAAATTGCCAATGCCCAACTTAATAATGTATTCACATTTTATTGAGTTATTGATTAATATTCAATAGTAGAGTGAGTATGATTGTTACATATAGGTTTCCATGTAAAATTACAGCAGACAAATATTATGTCCATAGAGTTAAAAATGTGGGGTCCATAATTGAAATTCTTTCATCCTGAACCATAACATCAGCACCAGAACGAATCAGAAGCTCACGTCCCGTCGTGGCCCCCAGCAGCAGCATTATGCAAGGGAGTGGACTGGTGCTGTACAGGGACGGATATTCATTTATGTATCCATGTTGTTTTTGAGTGTGATTGTTTAAATACATGATGCAGTATTCTTGTGTATGTTTCAATGTACAATTACAGCAGCAGACAAATATTACGTAGAGTCTACTTGAAACAAGTGACTCACCTTATTCTTCACCATAACATCAGTCCCAGAACGAATCAGAAGTTCACAAATCCCAGTGTGGTCCCTAGCAGCAGCCTTGTGTAAGGGTGTGTTCTGGTCCTGTACAGGGAAGACAGGAAGAGTAAGCAACATTGCCAATGCCCAAGTTTGCATCTATGCATTCACATTAAACTGTTAGAAAACCAGGGCAACAGCAATAAGGAAGTTCTTTTCACATAATTTCATGTACAGTGCCCTATCGTACAGTTTGAAAATTCCTAGTCCTGTCTACTAGGAGGAATAATAGCTGGAGCTGATAAATGAGTCTATGAGTCTTTCCACACTGGTTTCAAAATGTCAAAGCAAAATCCCTCCAATTTAAGTATTTTGTTTGCAAATGGAAATTTCTTCCTCACTGCTGAACTAGCTTTGATATTTGTCTAGAAATATGGCTTAAACATTTACATTTTTGGTGTTCACTTGGCAGCCAAAGAAACCAGTATAGACTCAGGGGTACTGTGTTTAAGGCACTGTGGCTTCTGTTAATTGCACAGAATCTCAAAATCGCTGTCCAGCTGGATAACTTTGCATTGTTGCCCCACCTGGATAATTGCATACGCTGGCAAATGGGGACTGTGCAATTAAACGGCTTCTACTGTAAACTGTACTATCATGATTTTTACAATCCGTAGTTAAAACTTGTTAAACTTGTGGGCAATAAAATGTGACACAGATAGGTAATGAGTTTGAACATGATTGTTACATACAAAATGGTGATATGTAAATCATACAGATGTAGATTTTGATTGTTATGATGCAATGTTTTTGTGCAGTCTTAGATTTAAAGTTACTACTGTGACAGAAGAAGATTACATACATTTTAGATCTTGTTAAGTCTATTTCAAACAAGTTTGTTTCACCTCATTCTGGACCATAACGTCAGCCCCCAAACTTATCAGAAGCTCACAGGTCCTGGTGTCACCCCTACCAGCTGCCCGATGTAGGAGTGTGTCCTGGTCCTGTACAGGGAAGACGGACAGCGTTAGTACATGTAGTTAGTTGTGTTATAGTACAACATAACATCAACAACGTCCAATTCATTTATTCACATATTAATTTTAAGCAAAACTAATGTACATCACCGTGTTTATGGTGAAGTTAAAGTCAGCTCCAGAACGAATCAGAAGCTCACAAGTCCGGTCGTGGCCCCCAGCAGCAGCTTTATGCAGGGGAGTGGCCTGGTCCTGTACAGGGAGGACAGACCAATATGCCCAACTTGATAACACGTATTCAGAGTTTATTGAGTTAATGAGTTTAGATTATCCCTGTTGTTTTTGAGTCAGTGTTATTGTTACATGATGCATTGTTCTTGTGTAAACTTCAATGTAACATTACAGAAGACAATTACATCCATATATGAATCTAATAAGGTCCATTTCAAAATAAGTTAAACTATGTTTTATTGCATCCTGCGTCATAACATCAGCTCCAGAACAAATCAGCAGCTCAGTGTCCCCTCCAGCAGCAGCCAGATGCAAGAGCGAGGACTGGTACTATTCATAGAAAAAAATGTATGATAAAGGTTAGTTGAAACAAATATAAATCACCTCATTTTTGGTCGTAACGTCAGCCCCAGAACGAATCAGAAGCTCACATATCCGGTCATGACCCCCAGCAGCAGCTTTATGCAGGGGAGTGGACTGGAACTGTACAGGGAGGACAGACATGGGAAGTATAGTCATGTTAATGACATAACTTTGCCAATGCCCAATTAGTTTAGATTATCCCTGGTGTTTTTGAGTCAGTGTTATTGTTACATGATGCATTGTTCTTGTGTAGACTTCAATGTAACATTACAGAAGATGGCAATTACATCCATATATAAATCTAAAGGTCCATTTGAAAATAAGTTAAACTAAGTTTTATTGCATCCTCCGTCATAACATCACATCCAGAACAAAACAGTAGCTCAGCGTGCCCTCGGCAAAAGCCAAATGCAGGGGTGAGGACTGGTACTAATCATAGAAAAATGTATGATAAAGGTTAGTTGAAACAAATATAAATCACCTTTAAGTTATCTTTGGTCGTAACGTCTGCTTCATGGAGGGGAGTGCCCTGGTCCAACTGTATTTTACACCCAATAACATGTATGCAGTCGTCTTCATTGTAAGCAAATATGTATCACCTTATTTTTGGTCGTAACATCAGCCCCAGAACGAATCAGAAGCTCGCAAGTCCCAGTGTGGCCCCCAGCAGCTGCTTCATGGAGGGGAGTGTACTGGTCCTGTACAGAGAAAAGTAATAAAGGTGGTCTGTGTAACATGAAATGTCTCTCCCTGTTCAGGCTCATTCATGAAGAGGTCGACCTAGTGGTGATGGTGATTGTATTTTGTCACAATTGTGTCATCACTATAAAGAGAGGGAAAAAATATATTTTTACACCGTAAAGAATTTGCTAATTTGTTTATTCAAAAGATCTCCATTTGTCAGTACAATGTAAATACAAAAGACTGGTGCCGTTCAGTCGAAAATGTGGGTGAATACAATTTTGTGTTGTATATTACAGTTTAACCAGCTCAATAATGACTTCTACTCAACACAGATGAACTTTCAAACAGCGTTTGTTCCGATCGTTTTGAAACGATCCCCCTCCACGAGGGAAGCTGTGTTGATTCATGTACTTCTATTGAGGATAGCGTTTGTGCGGTTAGTTTTGAGACGTTCCCCTCCTGTGAGAGCGGTGCTTTGAAAACCGACGTAGACATCCGCCAATTGGCTTCGGATAGCCCCTGTGTTGATTGTTTTGACATGTTTCCCAGCCACATGGGCGGTCCCACGACTAATGAGTTCGACATTGTAAACATTGGTAGTCCAGACATTGTAGACCTAATGACGGGAAAGAACCTGTTAGATAATGTACGTCAGTTAGATACTACTGGTCAGTTAGCACATGAACGTTCGCCTGAGTTGTTCGCACATGTATCTGATAGCCTACAGCCGTTTTCTGTCTCTGTCAATGTAAAACCCTCACCGGGGGAGTTGTCGGAAGAGCTTCACCCGTCACTCTCCGGACAGCATAGTGGCTCTCCTCACGTGACAGACGCACTTTCTTTGTCTCCGGCCGTCGACGTGGCCTTACTCCCCGGACGACCATCGGCTCCTGCTCCACGCTTGGCTGACTTCAGTCACTGGCATCACACTGTGCGCTCCTCTGGACTACCCAATTATCAGGGAGCCAGGATTCCGGTCCCCTCTAAATTAAACGTTCCAGCCTGGCGTCATCTTCTCGCGGGCTACCAGGACAGTGAACTGTGTGATCTGATAGAGTATGGTTTCCCCATCAATTACGCCTCATCTGAGCAACCGGAGGTCCCGAGAACAAATCACCCCTCCGCCGTCCGGTATGCTGAGCATGTTGATAATTACATCCGCACCGAGTTACAACACGGCGCCACAATCGGCCCAATCTCTGACAACTTTTTCCGAGAGACGTTGGTCTGCAGTCCCCTCCAGACCGTGCCTAAGAAAGATTCGGAAAGCAGACGTATCGTCGTAGATTTCAGTTTTCCAGATTCATCCTCCGTGAACGCGGGAATTCCTACGGACAAGTATCTAGGGGAGACTTTCAAACTTCGTTACCCCTCCATAGACGACTTCACGGCCATCGTCGTCAAGCTCGGACCCGGCTGCCTCATGTATAAACGGGACTTACGGAGAGCTTACAGACAGATATACGTGGACCCTGGCGATTATCACCTCCTTGGTTTTTGCTGGAACGACCTCCGTTATGCCGACGTCGCCGTCCCGTTCGGAATACGCAGCGGGGGGTTTCTGTGTCAACGCGTTACAAATGCCGTCACGCACGTTCATCAACAGGCGGGTTTCTCCAGCGTCAACTATCTGGACGTTTTCGGGGGAGCGGACACTCCAGAGCGCGTCGCCCAGGCATTCCTGCATCTCGGCCAGCTGCTCCTTACGCTGGGACTGATCGAAGCGGCCGGGAAAGCCGTCCCGCCCACAACCAGAATGGTGTTCCTCGGGCGGATAGTGGACTCCCTACGTATGACGCTCGAGGTCACCCCGGACCGCTTAGCAGCCACGCTGGACGAAATACACTGCTGGGACCAGAAGCGAAGCGCTCGCAAGAGGGAAGTAGAGTCTCTATTGGGAAAACTACACTTCATCGCCAGCTGCGTGCGGCCGGGCAGGCTGTTTGTCTCCAGGATGATCCTGTTCCTTCGAAGTTTCCGCAGTAAACACCAGCGACTCCCACTCGATGATGAATTTCGGAAAGACCTCGCCTGGTGGCGCCTGTTTCTCCCGTCGTACAATGGTGTGTCCCTCCCGGAACCTCTGGCTGTGTGCCGCGCTCGCCCAGTTCGAGATCAGAGCCATACACATCCCGGGTGTACATAACAGGCTGGCGGATCACCTTAGCCACTGGCACCTCTCCTCCTATCACCGAAACGAATTCCATCGCTTGACCGCAGGCGTCCATACGTCCAGCGTCGTGGTCGAGAGTAAAGACTTCCGGTTACTTACCGACTTGTGATCTTTTTCAGGCCAGTCGTCCCAGCTCCGTCTTCTCGACCTTCAGATAGAGCACGCCAGGCGCTCTGCCTTCGCTCCTGGGACCTACCAAAACCTCCAGACACAGTGGAGGGCGTTTCTACTCTTCTGCAAACACTTCCAGCTCCCGGCCCTCCCCGCACTTTGGTACGTTACGCTCAATTCCTGTCTCATTCCCTGCGTAGCGTGCAAACCATCGAGATCTACCTGCACGGTGTCAAGCAACTCCACCTCTTCCACGGACTGTCGCCGCCTGACAGTACCTTCACTCTGAAACTGGTCTCCCCAGAGGAAACTCCCCATCACTCCGGGAGTCCTCCTGAAGATCTACGCGCTCCTCGACTTGCGACGACCACTGCATGCTACTCTCTGGGCCGTCTTCTCCATAGCATTCTTCACCCTCCTACGCAAATCCAACCTGCTCCCGAAGACCCACACGGCCTTCGACCCTGCCAAGCACCTCACGCGAGATGCCATCTCCATCACAGACGACGGCCTGGTCGTGCACGTAACCTGGTCTAAAACCATTCAGTTCCGCAACAGAGTCCTTCTGCTTCCAGTGGCGGCGATTCCGGGTCACCCGCTCTGCCCGAAGCAAGCCTACTTCAACATGTGCTCCGTCCTTCCCACGGTCTCACCACATGCTCCGGCCTTCCTGGTCCCCAGTGCCAAGCACGGCCTGGTGTCTCTCACCCACGACTCACTAGTTAAACACCTCAAACTTCTCCTCACCTCCGCAGGCTTCCCAGCCGCACAGTACTCCGGACACAGCTTCCGCCGAGGCGGGGCCACCTTCGCCTGGCGCTGCGGGGCCGACATTCAGCTCATCAAACTCCGAGGCGACTGGTCCTCGGACGCCTTTGAAGTCTACCTAGACTCCTCGCTAGCCCAACGCAAATCCTTTGGCCTCCTGATCGCAGAAAACATCAGGGCCGGACTCCTCGAACCGTAACCAACCCCTCCCCTCCCCGGCTTCTCCGACAACTCTTCACGGTCCTTACTATGTAGATTGCTACCTCCGTAGAACTTCTTGTCAGGATTATAGGCATTAGCTGTTGTAGACGCTGCCAACTTATTACGTAGATCTCCTATCTGGTATTCATATCGCATTTTGTTATGTATTCTGTTATGCCTTTGTTATGTATTTTCTACTGTTCTTGTTATTACGCTTATTATTGGTTCCTCGCCTGTTTATCATATTATTACCTCTTGTTGTTGGGTTACCATAGTCTTCTAGCTCAGGTATTATAGACGTAGTTCCTTATCACTGTACACATGTTATTCTTCTCGCATCGGGTTGTTTACTTATTGTACCCCGACAGGTATAGACGGGCGGCTGCTCTCACCTCCCCTTTTCTCTGCACTCTCCCCCCCCGTTGCCCCCGCGGGCAACCCCACACTAAACTCCCTTCGGGCTTGGTTCTTGGTGGAATTGCCTTGCGCCAATAAATCCTTACCAAGCCCATCAGCCTTGTCATTCCTGTATGAAAGGAGAGTGCAGATAATTGGGGTGGTTTGGGCCACAGGGGTCAAAGCATTTAATTAGCTGACCTCCGACCCCCACCAATGGGAGAGCAGTTGCCCCCAGCCTTGCTAGAGAGAAGTCACGTTTCTTCTCCCACATCACCCACCCGTGGAATTGCCTTGCGCCAATAAATCCTTACCAAGCCCATCAGCCTTGTCATTCCTGTATGAAAGGAGAGTGCATATAATACTATCTACCACACTGACTTGATTTGATGGGTGACATTCTACACACGCGACTTGGTAAGTGAAAGTAAAACAGTGAATTCATGGGGGAAGTTTGTACAACTGAAACTGTCAATTTGAAAACAGATCATATTACTACACTGTAATGCAGTTGTGAACAAATATGTGTGTGTCCTGGACAGGGGTACAAGACTCTCATACAAAAGAAATGCAGTGACCACATGCAGGGGTACCTGGTATACCTGGATAGAACAACAGTTCGGACAGTAACTGAAGGGATAATTAGTAGATACTTGTAACTAATAACGTTGAGAGTGTTGTGACAGGGGTACCATGGTCACCATTGTCCCGGTACAGGTCAGGAAAAATGAGAGCAGGGTTACAGCTACTTACCAAGTTTCTCGCCTCCAGGTTAGCCCCATTTTTTATCAGAAGCTCTGCTACCTCAGTCTGCCCGCACACACTGGCCACATGCAGGGATGTCTGGTATTCCTGGATAGAACAAAAGTTGAGACTGTCAAAATAACTTAGGGTTACAAGATGTCTGCCCACAGACAGTCAGTATACTGTAATAAAATGCTATGAAAAAGTACAAACGTGTCATCAAATAGCACTTAGTTTCTCATTTCAAAAGTTTGAGATGATTTTCAAAATGTCTTTGAATAATGGTTCATTTATATCTTTCTTCTTGTTAATGAGGAGCACATACAGTGTATCTTGTTGTATCAATACAAAAGATATTATTAATTATCATATAGCCAGGGGACGTGGGCCAATCAGAAGGCCCCATTTCATGCTGGTTATGACGCCGTAACAGCCGTGCATTAAATTTTTGATTATCACATGTGATAAAACTTTTGAAAGTTTAAACCAATCAGGAGGACAGACAAACAGCACGCTGGCCAATCAGAATGAGATATCCAGGAATCGTCCATCTGCCAAGATAGGGGAATAAGTACAGGCATGGCAGGGGGGATAGCTCCCTCTATTAACATCGGTAGTGCGTGTTTCTTTGTTCAAAGAAAACATTTGCTGTCTTAAAACAACATTGAATTACCTATAATATTTAAGACAATAAAATCTATTTCAAGTCATGTCCAATTTAAACTGCAAATGGAAAATAAAATTATTTGCACCCCCGCCCATTCAAGTTCAGACCACAATAACACCACGGTCCGCCATTGAGTAGCGGTCATGGAGCTGGAGGACCAAAATGCTACCTTTCTTCGGAGAAGTCGTGTCTGGGTTCGTAGTGAACGAGATTCTCAAGAGCTGTGAAGCACAGGGATCCCGGAATACATCAGGAAAGCCGGCAGAGATTTAGCGCCTGATACGAACAAACTCGACAAACTGGAGAATGGGCGAGTGGAGAAATACGGAGCGTGCAACAGTTTGTAACATAATGAATCGACTTTGTTCTTATTTTAACCCTTGGAACAGAAATACATTTCACGTACAAGTTTTATGTTGTTCAAATTCACTGTTCAAATGTATGTACTGAATAAAAGATGTATGTTTAAGAAAAGAATTTGTTGCTCCTACTCAACTGGAAACTCTACTCTACTCTACTCTAATCTACTCTTAAATGGGTCAGTGTGGGTAGGCTATATGATAATAGGGTTAATGACCCACCTGTCCCTCGGTATATATGGTGTCATAACGCCTGGTCCTTTGCTATAACCACCGAATAAAACCACCGAGTGAGCGAAGCGAACGAGGTGGTTTTATTCGGTGGTTATAGCAAAGGACCAGGCGTTATGACATCATATACACCTCGGGGCGGGTCATTAACCCTTAATTATTCAACTGAATATGTCCATCATTGTGACCTTTAACAAATTTAACCCCGCTGTAAAAGTCATGCCTGAACGCTATCAGTGTCACAAAATGTTTTATGTGAATATCAGTGGCGTTGTGCCATGTAACATTCACTTTCACGTTGGTCTTGGATTCCTTACACCTTGACGGTGGTTTCTGAGCTTAACCATGTGTCAGGCACAGTAAATCTCATTTGGGTATGTCTGAAATAATTTCTGCTTTGTTTGCTGACATTAAATTTCTGCATAGAGATGCTCTCACTCTAAATCATATCATATCTTACAAATCTGCAGTTTCCTGTCAGAATTACATTAATCACACTGCTGAATATAGGCAGTTTGGCTCGAATTACTGTTTTTTTGTAACAAGGTACATTGAAATTATAGTTTTTCAGCAGTTGACATATCATCAAGTCATCAATTGTCAACAATGACAACAGTACGTATGCACTACAAAATATTGTGCAGATAAAAAAGCCAAAATAACTTGTTGCTGCTAGTTTGTTACCATTCCATCAAAATGCTAATCACATTAATTAACATTGATGTATCAGAACTCCCATGCACCTTTAGTTTGATCAATGAAAATCAGCATCCTTACCCATGAGTCTCTCCTGGCATAGACATCCACCCCAGCCTCCAGCCCCTCCCTCACAGTCTGCACGTCACCTTCCTCCACAGCCCTGAAGAACGTGTCCAGGTCCATCTCTGGGGGCAACACAGAATGGACAACACAGATCTAGAGTCACAGGGTGTCTAGATGTCTTCTTTGCTTTTTTACAAACAGATCTGGATGATATAAATAAATTAGCAATACTTGAAAAATGCTATTGACACTGCTGTTAAGTTACTGATGCCACTGTCTAATTGTATACATGTACTTGAGAAAATGAGACGATCAAACTGCTGTTCAAAGTTTAACAGTCAATGCACTAGACAATACTGTCAGTCTCATAAAAATCCAGTAAACAGTGGTTTGATCTGGTACATGACGGGATTGACATGCAAATACAACATGATGGTAAGGGACTGCAGGATATTCAGAGTGTGGGATGGAGGAGAAAAATAGCAAAGGGACAACCATTTAGCCAGCTGGGGCCTACGTCAGGACCTTCAACCATGTCTTCACTTTAAGTGTTTAAAAATAGTATACGTAGGTCCAGGGAAAATGTTGACCCTCTGAGATGTTGACCCTCTGAGATGACTTTCTATACTTTGATGGACAAATTTTGCTGGCGTGCTAAGCTAATCTAAAGATGGCCATCCTCAAGCTCAAAAAGTTTTTCAATGCCCCTCCCCCATTAAAAAAATCTTAATGACCCTCCCTACCAGTGCACCAGCCCTCCCCCTAGTACGTACATTGTAAATATAATGTACAATCCTTAAGACCATACCTCGTAGTTAGCAGACAACTATTTCTTGGATCCCTGATGGTGTTCAGGTGCCTGCCATATTGGCTTAAAAGACTGGAAAATTCAAAATTACAACATGGCGGCCTGATTGCCACATCAGCAAGCAAACGG
This sequence comes from Branchiostoma floridae, assembly GCF_000003815.2. Taxonomy (NCBI): domain Eukaryota; kingdom Metazoa; phylum Chordata; class Leptocardii; order Amphioxiformes; family Branchiostomatidae; genus Branchiostoma; species Branchiostoma floridae. The sequence goes on along the minus strand of NC_049983.1, from coordinate 23,935,491 downwards.
GTACAAACATGCAGACTGGGACTTTGACCCTTCATCACCAGATGTAAGGTTATAGTCCACATGGGAGCCACTTCAACTCAGGGGTGAATATAACTATGATCTTCAAAATTGTTTAAAATATTGCTGACATGAAGCCAGGGATCAGTTAACATTTACTGATAAACTTTTGCCTTATGCGAAAATAATATGCACACACGAAAGCTCACTTTCACTGTCACTCACTCATTTTTAGTTTTACTCAACTTTCACCCACTCTCACTCAGTCAGCATCAAATAAACCCACCACAGAGCTACTAGTACTAGTATAGCCTTCATGGCTGCCTTTGGTCTCTGATTTGACTGACAGCTGTCAGAGTCAATTGACTGTGCTCTGACTTGTTCAAGACACTCAGGGTTTTTAATAAGTAACAGAAGGCCAGTTCTTAACAAGCAGGAGACAATTAACCATAATATTATACTGAGACTTTGATCCCTCAAAAAATCATTGAATTCTGAAAATTCAGCATAGAATCACAATCACAGTATAGGGGGCTTCTACTTGATAAAACTTCCAAATATGCTAGCTGATAAGAAAACTAAACATTTTGGAATGTATGGTTACAGACATTTGAGACCGCGTCTGTTATAACTGTAATCTGATTTACACTTAGAGCTGCATTACAATGTGAACCAGTCAGTCACCGAAACTTTGGTGTGAATAAAGGAATGGATGTGTAAGAAGAGTCTCCTTATTCAGTAACATGTTATCTACAACTTAAGTTGAAAGCTGACATACATGTACAGGGCTCGAAATACCACCTGCATATGCACTATAGTGCAGGTGAAATTGTAGCTGTGCAGGTATTTCTGGTGTCTACCTGCACCTAACCTGCACTGGCCCATGTACTGGGTTTTATACATACATGCCATATGATGTAAGTGTATGTGGATTGTTATTAGCTGCATTGAATGTTACTACCTATAAAGTATAAGAGAAAAAAAGCAATTGTTCCTGAACAATTTTAGTATGATCCATACTTCCTAAATTCATTGACAGACATAGTGGTGCAGGTAAAATTTGTCTGGTGCAGGTAATTTTCAATGTTACCTGCACTGGTGCAAGTATGCAGAAAAAAGTATTTCGAGCCCTGGTGTATGTTGGTGCATCTTTCTAAGATTGCCCACTTACCATTGAATACAGCCAGCACAGAAAGCTCACTTGGATTCTCGCTTTTAAGTTGGATCCCATCCCTCAAAAATTCATTTGGAGAACACCGAATTCCTGTCATTGTTGATCTCAATGACCTTGAAGTCTTCCGGGAAGACTTTGACATTCCCGCGGAACGGTATGTGAGAGGAGAGATGACAGGTGATGCCACACTCCCCGTGGAACGGCAGGTGAGAGGAGAGATGACAGGTGATGCCACACTCCCCGTGGAACGGCAGGTGAGAGGAGAGATGACAGGTGATGCACTCCCCGTGCAGCCTGTTTTCCTCTGCACTACTGAAGTCCTGGTCGTCTGTACTGGGCTCTGTGTCCTCCATATTGTGTTGTGTGATGCTATGCTGAGCTTCACATATGTTGACTGATTATGGAGCTGCAAAACAGGGAAGGAGAGAATCTTATTAGACACAGGTCACTTGAAGTATCTTTTTGGCTAACAAAACTGTACCAATTCATGCAAAACAGTTTCTTCCATAGTCTACCAAAAATCACTGCAAGAGATGCCACCAAGCAAACAATGTGTGATGAGGGGTCTGCTCAGGGTCTTTTCATGAAACATAACAAGCTCCTTAATTTTGCTCCTATTTGTAGCCAGCCCACTCTAATTCAAAGTAAATGTTGGTACTAGTACTTAAGTAAGTTGTTTATGAAGCAAAAATGGGTTATTCAAATCTATGTAATGTTAGCATGTTATTTATGTTGAATTCATTCATAATATCAATCCCGATTTCATAAATGTGAAGCGTTTAGTTATTGTTAAAGATGAATGTCTCTAAGAATTATAAACAGAACATGCCTGCATGGGAATTGTATAATTGATAATCTATGTCATACCTGGGCCGCTATAACATTCAATAAGGGTGTTCCAAACTTGGTGATAACTTGCCTTATCACATGGGGTTCTTAACTTGTATCACGCAGGATTCCATAGAATATATCAAACACCATCCAATTATGCTCCAAGTGCGGCACTGTCAAAGATTTGCAAACCAGATCCAGACATTGGATTTTAAATTGCTTCAATTTTTAGTTCTAGGCCATTTCACATTGAGACGTGTGATTTCTCCAATGGGTATGACATAGATAACAATTTCAACACGGTGTATTGTCAGTGTATCACCCTCGGTCCCAGCCCTCCTGCAGGTCGGATCACCCTCCGGCCTCCTACCCATGGTTAGGCTGGTAACTCGGGAGATACCTGTCTACAGAATACACCATGTTGTAATCAGATAAACAGACTGATGGAGTCCAGCTGTATCATCGCGACAACAACTGTAATACAAGTCAGGACCTTCACCTTAGAGTTTGACCTGTGCATGTGCACTTAGACCCATGAATGGGCTTATAAAACAGTCTGGCGTCTCTACCATTGTTTCGATTTGTGTAACAGTGTCAGGAATGTGTGAGAAGGCTTATTCACAGAGATCAGCAATCAAGTGCGGCAGGGCTCGAAATACTGGATGCATGTGCACCCCAAATTGGAACTATGCACCCAAGTTTTTTCTGCGGGTGCACATAATCTCTATCCTATCAAAATCTGCAAGCAATTTGATAACGTTTTAATCCTAAATCCGCATCGACTCTAAAATTCAATCACTAGTTTTGTTACTCAAGATTTAACTGCAAAAAAAAAATGCAAAAGTACAGCGACAATTTAGACTCATCTTGGTGTCTTTTATAAAGAGCTGGTGAATTGGGTGAAACATTTTGAAAACTTAACTTTGCCCCCCACCCACCTACCCACGTGTAAACTCATGCGTAAAACTAATTAGCACTTAAAGGATGTATTCTTCAAACACTGTCATGCCAGTTTCATAACTATGGGTAGCTTCAACACAAGTTTCAATCTCACATCCAAAATTAACGCTAACTTTAAACAGAACGGAATGATAAACTTCAACATACCTCTTCAAAACTTTGTGAAGTTTCCGTCTGGAATGAACTCTGACCTTTCGGGCTGTGCCACTCAGGACGAGGGGTGGATCAGGCCACCAGCCACGGCCACGTTTGTAGAGAGCTCTTGGAAGCACTGCCGCCTTGCGGTTACTATAGGTACTGCTATTGAGCTGTCTGAGCTACTGTGTGTAATGTTAAGTGAAGATTGTGAACTAGAATTGTGCTCATAAAACTGGTATTAATTCTGATGACTAGCCCCGCCTAGCCTGCACCTGTCCATGCACTGCGTTCGGAAAATTTTGTGGACTTTCATATCAATTGTTAGCACCTGTTGACTGGCTTTGAAGCATTTTCCAAAGGGAGTCACCACGACAGAAATATTGGAAGTTTTGTTGGAAATGTATATTAAAGCTAGGTGCGCCTAATAGGTTGTTGCAGTGGTGGTGATGCAATGACATTAGTATGTGTGCATATGTAAGGCTCAATGAGGAATGTTGTATCGTGTGTAGCGTGTACAGCAGCATTAATAAGCACTAAGGACAAGATGGTTAGTACAGTGTGACTGCAATTTAGCACCAGTGACGGCCCTGTTAGTGGGACTGCAATTCAGCACCAGGGACAGTACTGTTAGTGTGACTACAATTCAGCATCGGGACGGTACTGTTAGTCAGACTGCAATTCAGCACCAGGGACGGCACTGTTAGTGTGACTGCTATTCAGCACCAGGGACGGCACTGTTAGTGTGACTACAATTCAGCACCAGGGGCGGTACTGTTAGTGTGACTGCTATTCAGCACCAGGGACGGTACTGTTAGTGTGGCTGCAATTCAGCACCAGGGACGGCACTGTTAGTGTGACTGCAATTCAGCACCAGGGACGGTACTGTTAGTGTGGCTGCAATTCAGCACCAGGGACGGCACTGTTAGTGTGACTGCAATTCAGCACCAGGGACGGTACTGTTAGTGTGACTGCAATTCAGCACCAGGGACGGCACTGTTAGTCTGACTGCAATTCAGCACCAGGGATGGCACTGTTAGTGTGACTGCAATTCAGCACCAGGGACGGTACTGTTAGTGTGACTGCAATTCAGCACCAGGGACGGTGCTGTTAGCGTGACTGCAATTCAGCACCAGGGACGGTACTGTTAGCGTGACTGCAATTCTGCACGAGGGACAGTAATGTTGGTGTGACTGCAATTCAGCACCAGGGACGGTACTGTTAGCGTGACTGCAATTCAGCACCAGGGACGGTACTGTTAGTGTGTCTGCAATTCAGCACCAGAGACGGTACTGTTAGTGTGACTGCAATTCAGTACCAGGGACGGTACTGTTAGTGTGACTGCAATTCTGCACGAGGGACAGTAATGTTGGTGTGACTGCAATTCAGCACCAGGGACGGTACTGTTAGCGTGACTGCAATTCAGTACCAGGGACGGTACTGTTAGTGTGACTGCAATTCTGCACGAGGGACAGTAATGTTGGCGTGACTGCAATTCAGCACCAGGGAAAATAATGTTAGTGCAATTGCAATTCAGCACCAGTGGCGGTACTGTTAGTGTGACTGCAAATCAGCACCAGGGACGGTACTGTTATTGTAACTGCAATTCAGCACCAGGGACGGTACTGTTAGCGTGACTGCAATTCAGCACCAGGGACGGTACTGTTAGTGAGACTGCAATTCAGCACCAGGGACAACACTGTTAGTGAGACTGCAATTCAGCACTAGGGACGGCACTGTTGGTGTGACTGCAATTAAGCGCCAGGGACGGCGCTGTTAGTGTGACTGCAATTCAGCACCAGGGACGGTACTGTTAGTGTGACTGCAATTCAGCACCAGGGACGGTACTGTTAGTGTGACTGCAATTCAGCACCAGGGACGGTACTGTTAGTGTGACTACAATTCAGCACCAGGGACGGTACTGTTAGTGTGACTGCAACTCAGCACCAGGGACGGTACTGTTAGTGTGACTGCAATTCGGCACCAGGGACGGTACTGTTAGTGTGCTTGCAATTGAGCACCAGGGGAGGTACTGTTAGTGTGACTACAACTCAGACTGATGGCTGCGTATTTTACAATGATCACAGACCAAGCCAAAGTTTCAGTTATGATGTTTGTTGAAACAGTTCTCCTTCATTGCAAGAACGGACAGAGATGTGACATGTTTCCCCTTTGTCTAATGTGCTTCTTTTAGATAGCAAAAACCATAATGATATTTTATAGTACTGTAGCATTACATTTAAATCATATCTAGAAATTATGGTGAACAACCATTATCTTTGCGCTGGTACGAACTGTTAGCGTGAATAATGAAAGCAAACTGTTACAGGCTTCTGAGAACAATACCAAAATCAATTGGCTATTACATCTCTGTCTTTGGGAGAACTACATCAGATTCTACACAACTTATATACATATTCACATGGCACAGATAAAGATCGCTTTAACTATTTACAGTCATTTTCTAACTACAAAAATATTTAACGTTATAAAATGCAAAAAGCATTTACATACAGATGTTTGAATAAAGATGTCAACTATCAGCAGTCCTTCACTATGTACAAAACAGCAGGTAATTTTGCATCATACAACTGTATCATTTACATGTGCTTTGTAAACCTTTGCTATGCCCATTGAGCTCACTTATAATCATCTCCTTTTGCATGTTAAGGAGGCATGCAATCCAAAATTACTTGTCAAAATGTTTACATCTTATGTCTATAAGACAATGACTGTGTCCTATCATTACAGGAGACCTAAGATAAGCCTATCTGCCTACAAAGCTGGAGTAGCAACTTTAGAGTCGCTGCATCTGTAGACTTATACACTTGCAAGTTACCACCATATGACACGGTAGCAACTTTAGAGTCGCCGCATTTACACACTGGCCACCAGTTTTAATACAAGTAAATGATATGAATCCATATACATGGCAAGAAATTGGACATTGTGAAACATGGGGCATTTCCAAACCTAACAGAAGACCTAACGTAGAATGATATTGCACCCAAGGGAATTCACCGATTTTTGCAACACAATCCACCTTACATGCCAATCAGGTACTTGGATTTCATGTTGTCTGGGCTGGGACAGTATACACATTTTCCATCAACCCTTCGTCCAAAACCTTCCACAGCCTAACAAGGGACACACGCCATCCTGACACAAGAGGGACACCGAGTCTCAAGCAAACCTTACATAACGGCATTAGCACGTATGGTCCTTCTTAACAAGACACAAGACACACGCAACCAAGTTTTTCCACCTTACGTTACGAGCTGCGATTTTTTCGTCAACCCTTACGTTACGGAAGCCTGTCCGCTATCTCGAGCTGCGATGTTTTCGTCAACCCTTACGTTACGGAAACCTGTCCGCTATCTCGAGCTGCGATTTTTTAGTCAACCCTTACGTTACGGAAGCCTGTCCGCTATCTCGAGCTGCGATGTTTTCGTCAACCCTTACGTTACGGAAGCCTGTCCGCTATCTCGAGCTGCGATTTTTTAGTCAACCCTTACGTTACGGAAGCCTGTCCGCTATCTCGAGCTGCGATGTTTTCGTCAACCCTTACGTTACGGAAGCCTGTCCGCTATCTCGAGCTGCGATTTTTTAGTCAACCCTTACGTTACGGAAGCCTGTCCGCTATATCTAGCTGCGATTTTTTTTGTCAACCCTTACGTTACGGAAACCTGTCCGCTATCTCGAGCTGCGATTTTTTAGTCAACCCTTACGTTATGGAAGCCTGTCCGCTATCTCGAGCTGCGATTTTTTAGTCAACCCTTACGTTACGGAAACCAGTTCAAGCCAGTTGCGTGTCCGCTATCTTGAGCTGCGATCTTTTCGTCAAACGTTACGGAAGTGGTCAATTATGTCCAGGTCCTGTGTGGCCCGTTGACGGAAGTGGTCAATTATACGCAAAATCCAAACACTCAGGGCCCCAACGAATATCGAAACAGTCTATATAAAGACACGAAAATATGAAAAAATGGAGCGTTTAACACCAGTCCTATGATCTTTTAAACCGAACGTTTTTAGGTGGAGACACAGCCCGGTGTGATTCTTTTTGTTCATGTTTACCAGAATCGTTGGAGAATGCCCCACTGGATGACCAGCAGCATGCACGCCTGGCTTGGCACGTGTTGAGCAAATGTGCTTCCAAGTGTAAACTCGAAGGTCATACTTCACATTTTACCAGAGAAACATTTTTCGAAATGTTTTAGATTATGCTATATGTAATATTTTTACGAGAACTTTGCTTAACAGAAGCTCGGTGACAGGTTGTGTACTGATGACTGTTAAATTCTCCCAACCGCCGGATTTTTCCAGCTGTGGGCTCGCCGGCCTCACGTTTCTTCCCCTTAATACAATACAGCGTTCTTTAGAAGAAAATTGGACATGTAAGCTCCCAAAGTTCTGCACAACATTTTGAATGTCGGAATATTAGTTCTCCTTCTGATGGCCAAAAATCACTACCTAACAAATGAAGTCGATTTTGGTGGTCATTTTCAAAATCGTCAACCTCACACACGAAACAGCACCAAACTGGCACGCAACGCAGACGTGATAACGCCAGAGGGGTCGTCTCTTTATACAGCTTGAAACGCCGTGGTAGCAAAAGTTCTACTCTTGTTGTAGCAAAATTTCCACTCTTGTTAAACTAATATTTGATACACGGCATTGAACCGGAAAACATAATCATCATCGTACACTGGGCTCCTTGAAAACCAACTTCAATGAGCGTGATGTGTAGTATGACCTTCGAGTTTACACTTGGAAGCACATTTGCTCAACACGTGCCAAGCCAGGCGTGCATGCTGCTGGTCATTCAGTGGGGCATTCTCCAACGATTCTGGTAAACATGAACTAAAAGAATCACACCGGGCTGTGTTTAAAAGATCATAGGACTGGTATTAAACGCTCCATTTTTTCATATTTTCGTGTCTTTATATAGACTGTTTCGATATTCGTTGGGGCCCTGAGTGTTTGGATTTTGCGTATAATTGACCACTTCCGTCAACGGGCCACACAGGACCTGGACATAATTGACCACTTCCGTAACGTTTGACGAAAAGATCGCAGCTCAAGATAGCGGACACGCAACTGGCTTGAACTGGTTTCCGTAACGTAAGGGTTGACAAAAAAATCGCAGCTCGAGATAGCGGACAGGCTTCCGTAACGTAAGGGTTGACAAAAAAAGCGCAGCTCGAGATAGCGGGCAAGCAACGGGCCATGAACGACACCGAGCAACCTGTTAGTACTGAAATTCCCAAGGGAGACATGAATGAACCTCTGGTGTAGATTTTACTCGTAGCCACTGAATGCAGACTGTTATGAAAACACAATGATGTATTTAAATCGATAACCCGTTGGTTTGTAAGCTTATTTGTAAGTTTTTGAAATGCCCCATGTTTCAGAATGTCCAATATTTTGCCACTACTGTGAATCCAAACCTTACAATCTCGATTTTTCACATTTGAGCAGAAAGTAAGGGAATGATAGAAGTTTAACAACTGTCCTGACAAAAACAATCCTTTACTGTACAAAATGGTCAAATAAACCAAAATGTTTCATTGCCATTGCTTTGTTCAGCGCATCCACTGTTGCCCATTGAGCTCTATAAATCTCCAGCTCCAGCCGGGATGCCGCAGGCCTGCAGGAAAGTGAGGTGGGATTCCTCCCAGTACCTGGACTCCACTAGCTCCCGCTTGAGCCGGGCAGCTTTCTCGAACTCCGAGTCGCTGTTCTCGAGGATGTCCACGATCTTGCTTGCCCATCTCCTTACGTCTCCCGTAAGATCGGAGTCGTTCACGCTGGTCTCCACGATGGCGTGCCTGTGCTCTGCGCTGAGATTCCCATTTTTGATCAGGTCGAGGATCAACTCTGCAAGGCCTGTCTTGTCGGAGATGAGGACGGGGATGCCAGCCGCGATGGCCTCCAGGCCGACCAGTCCGAAGGGCTCGGAGCGGGACGGCATCAGGACAAGGTGGGCCATCATCATGTCGTTCCTGATGTCCTCCTGTGTTCCGTAAGGCAGGAGGGTGGGGTTGAGCTTGTCGCTGTTCAGATTGTCTTCCAGGATCTTCTTGCTTGTCTCGACATCATCTTCACTGATGCCGCGCACGCGCAGCCGGACGTTCTTGATCCTCTCTCCTACTTCTCCCATGGACTGTGCCGCGAGGTCATGACCTTTCAGCTTCTCCACCTTCCTTACCCTGCCGATGGAGAGGACGACCTTCTGCTGTCCCCCAGGTCGAACTGTGGTGGCCAGGAACATCTCGGATGGCTTCGGGAGGAAGATGTAGTGGTTCTGCGGTTTCTTCTCTCCCCTGTACATGTTGTCACAGTGTTCGAAGATCCGCTTGCCCACAGAGAAGGCTGCCTTTACGTTGTCGATTTTATCAAGCATATCATTCTCCTTCTCCCATGCCTTCATGGCCTTCCGACCTCCCTTGTAGTACTCTGTATCCTCGGGTAGGACATGGGTGATCGTCACGAGGTCTGCCTGTGGGTAGCGTTGTTCCCAGATGTTTCGTGCCGCCGTATCTGTGATGTCAGCGTGGCCGATGATGCAGGTGACATCCTTTGGTAGGTCTGGAAAGTGGACACTGTGGTAGTAGGTCAGCCAGTCTAATGTTGGCTCAGTCTTACCCATAAGATCTGGCCCAATCAGCTGAACACCGTCCCTGTCTGCTGCTTCCTGGTCACGTTTTGGCACATGCAGGGCAGTGTTGTACACGACTGCATTGGCTGCCGTCAGGGTTTGGACCATCTGGCTGTTGATAGTAGAAATCCCCCCCTTGGAAGTCCCATACTCATCATTGACGAATAGGACTACTCGTGCTTTAAAGCCCTCTGCAAACCACAAAAAACAAACGGTAAGAAAATTCATGGAAAATACTTTTGCTCCTTTTAAAACTATTATTCACACCGCCTGGCAAATGGATGAGGGATTCAAGGTCACGTTCTTATCGACACCATTGGCTTATACTCTTTTTGACAGAGAAACGCAAATGTTGAATGTTCAAACCCAGACTTTCAGCACCATTAAAAATAGCATAATAACATGATTTTGTTTAAATTTCGATACACACTTAGATTTCCAAGAAGCTATTCTTCCTGCGGTCCACAAAAAGTATAGTAACCTCACCCTCTTTCTGAGAGGCAGGTCCTTCAGCCCCTGCTGGACCTCTGGGTGGTTGAGTGGCGGAATCTTCTGGCTGAGCACCAACGGTCTCACGTGCTCCTTCTGGGTTAAGGATAGTACCGATTACCGGTTAAGTTGAAAAGGCTTCATAAAAATTCTGAAGAACACCCTTATCAAAGCTATGCATCCGCCCTCATCCAAAGCTCAGTACAATAGTTGAATCACAGGGAAAATGCAGGAGAAACACACTACGCAGAAGAGAAGATATCTCTTGTGTGTATCCTGCCTTTTTCCAGTGACGGCGTCTAATGTTTGTTTTTGAGGGTTTATATCTGATGATAAGTTTCCTTATCGCCAATTACACCCTAGGAAGAGAGCTGGGCAGAGTTGATAGACCACAGGCTCCTACATGCATATCCTTATCAATTGGGGATGATTATGGGTGAAAAATCAATTACCCACGGATATCAGATGTAATTCTATTGGGTTTACGTTCTATATCCTTCAGTCAGACATTAGATGTACATTGGTAAAGTCTTCTAGTATGCATTGACGGCACAACTGAGATGTGGGAGGGCAATGCAGCGCACCATGGCGCATCAGTACCTTGGGCACTGGATTCAGTTTGCACGCCTCCAGACCTGGCTTGAGGTTTTGCTGTGTCAGGATGGTGGCCAACAGTCCTCTTACCGTCCCCTGACAAGCATGAATGAACATTATCATATAGCCAGGCGCCGCGGACCAATCAGAAGGCCCCGTTCCACGTTGGTTATGACGCCGTAACACGTAGATTCAGGCCAGGCAGGTGGGTATCGGTCCCCTGATTGGTCAGAATGAATC